>NC_091946.1:300000-580000 GCF_041260155.1 Ptychodera flava
AAATCAACCTATTTGATAAGCTCCGCGTCACAGACAGCGGAGCTAAAAATCAATAAGACAATGATCAGATGAGCATTTCTTGAGTTCTTGACTTTTTGGCAATTTGAAATAAAATTCAGGCGATGTCAGTATACCCTCATTTGATCTTCTCATGAAATCAAAACACCAGCTTGTAATTATATCTCAACACAGAGCAATTGTGTTTCACACATATGAGATGAGTATAACTTAGTTGGAGAAACAACAAATGAACAATCGAACACGAACATCTCGGGAGAGGGCCCTAGCTATGCGAGAAATAAGGAGACAGAAATTTATAATCCTAAGAACCGTGGCAAAAATCGTGGAAGTTGGAGTGACCTCCATAAAATTCCAAAGTTCCTGATAAGTATCACCAAAATCGCTTGATTTCGGCGAGTCGCAAAACCCGGACCGAGACGAGACGAGATGAGACCAAAAGACCTCCTATCTTACTGATAGAAAATTTACGTTTTTTTTGCACATAGGCAGCATCTGTATCAATGCCACAGGAAAATCAAAGTGAGACTTGAGTGGACACCGTGGGTCATCAGTATGTATTAGGGAGATGGTGCAGTGGCAAAGAATGTGAAATTTTCAGAAGAGTTACTTTCAGAATGTGCTTAGGAATACAATTCAGAATAACATTCAGACACTCACTATTGTGAGATAATATTCTGTATATTCCAGAAGAGTCCTTTCAGAATGTGCTTTGGAATACAATTCAGAATAATATTCAGACACTCACTATGTGAGATAATATTCTGTATATTCTAGAAGTAACAAGTCACTGACAATGACATAGTCCCCACTTGTAATAGGAGTATTAGTCTTGATGGGGCAGGGAAATGAGGTCATTAAGAAGTATCACTGGAGTGTATATGTTCAGATCTATGGACACATATGTCTATGTCATAGTTCCCAATTTGAAACAAGAGGCATGTCTAAGTTATGGTTCTAAATCGGGAAAAAAGATCAGACCTCTAGCTGTATTGGCCTGCCAAGAAATACATATGTGCATAATAAATGAGGTACAAGATGTGACATCTTAAGGTCTACTATCCTATCAAAATTGAAGCGTAAAGAACTTGTGGTTACTGAGTTATGCATATATATGCATATTCAAGGTCAAAGGTCATCAAGGTCACGTGACATTTTGAAAAAAAACCCCCATTGTATTGCTAATTAATCCATATATGCCAAAATTCAGGCCTCTGGCTCTATTGGCTTGCCCACAATTATATATGGGCATAATTAACGAGGTAAAGCATGTGTTGTCATAAGGTCTCCCATCCTATTAAATATAAAGGACATAGCACTTGTGGTTACTTATTTATTGACATAATCGTGTATTTTAGGTAAAAGGTTATCGAGGTCACATGACATTTTGTCAAAAAATTTCTATCCTATAGTCTGTCCCTATATACTAAAAATCATACATTTACCTCTATTGGCTTGCTCAAAATTAGATATGCACATAATGAATCAATCAAATCAATCAATCAATCAATTCAACTTTATTCATCCCTTAAGGGCAATTCAGATTGGCGGACAACACACAAAATATCACAATAAAACAACAAAACAAGACTAAAACTAAAAAAATAGTGACAACACACAACGACCGTTAAGATACATCATTTAAAAACCGCACAGCGGTAGGAATAAAGGAATTCTTGAGCCGGTTTGTCTTGCAAACTGGACACTTAAAACGTCTTCCCGAAGGAAGCAGTTGGAATTCTGAATTTAAAATATGCTCTGATGAATTTAAAATGGAACGTGCTTTCCTCAGACACTGTTGCTTGTAAAATGACAAAATGCTCCTTTCTGGTGTGCCAATAATCTTTGAACTTAAAGTGACAATATTTTCTATGGAATTCTTGTGTTTTAAACTTAAATTCTGGAACCAGCAGATAAATGAGAAAGTTATGATACTTTCGATAAAAGACTTATAAAAGAGAGATAAAATTGTCTTGTTCACTGAAAAGGATTCCAATTTCCGTAAAAAATACATTCGTTGTTTCCCCTTCTTTAAAATCGCTTCAGAATTCTTATCCCACCTCAATTTATCGTCAAAAATCGAGCCAAGATATGTGTAAATATGAACAATTTCAACTTCCTGATCATGAATAATGCTCTCCACAGGTTTGTGTTTTTACAATATGTGGTGTCATAAGGTGTCCCATCATACCAAATATGAAGAGTGTAGCACTTGTGGTTCCTGAGTTATGGACAAATATGTATATTTGAGGTCAAAGGTCATTGAAGTCACGTGACATTTTTTCAAAAAAATTGTATTGCTAAGTTATCCCTACATACCAAAAATCAGACCTCTAGCTCTATTGGCTCGCTCAAAATCAGATATGTGCATAATTAATGAGGAACAATATGTGGCGTCATAAGGTGTCCCATCATACCAAATATGAAGGGTGTAGCACTTGTGGTTACTGAGTTTTGGACAAATATGTATATTTGAGGTCAAAGGTCACCGAGGTCACGTGACATTTTGTCAAAATAATTGTATTGCTAAGTTATCCCTATATACCAAAAATCAGACCTCTAGCTCTATTGGCTCGCTCAAAATTAGATATGCACATAATTAATGAGGTACAATATGTGGCGTCATAAGGTGTCCCATCATACCAAATATGAAGGGTGTAGCACTTGTGTTTACTGAGTTATGGACAAATATGTATATTTGAGGTCAAAGGTCACCGAGGTCAGGTGACATTTTGTCAAAATAATTGTATTGCTAAGTTATGCCTATATACCAAAAATCAGACCTCTAGCTCTATTGGCTCGCTCAAAATTAGATATGTGCATAATAAATGAGGTACAATATGTGGCGTCATGAGGTGTCCCATCATACCAAATATGAAGGGTGTAGCACTTGTGGTTACTGAGTTATGGACAAATATGTATATTTGAGGTCAAAGGTCACCGAGGTCACATGACATTTTGTCAAAAAAATTGTATTGCTAAGTTATCCCTATATACCAAAAATCAGACCTCTAGCTCTATTGGCTCGCTCAAAATTAGATATGTGCATAATTAATGAGGAACAATATGTGGCGTCATAAGGTGTCCCATCATACCAAATATGAAGGGTGTAGCACTTGTGGTTACTGAGTTATGGACAAATATGTATATTTGAGGTCAAAGGTCACCGAGGTCACGTGACATTTTGTCAAAAAATTGTATTGCTAAGTTATCCCTATATACCAAAAATCAGACCTCTAGCTCTATTGGCTCGCCCAAATTTGATATGTGCATAATTAATGAGGAACAATATGTGGCGTCATAAGGTGTCCCATCATACCAAATATGAAGAGTGTAGCACTTGTGGTTACTGAGTTATGCACAAATATGTATATTTGAGGTCAAAGGTAATTGAGGTCACGTGACATTTTGTCAAAAAAATAGCATTGCTAAGTTATCCGTACATACCAAAAATCAGACCTATAGCTCTATTGGCTCGCTCAAAATTAGATATGTGCATAATTAATGAGGAACAATATGTGGCATCATAAGGTGTCCCATCATACCAAATATGAAGGGTGTAGCACTTGTGTTTACTGAGTTATGGACAAATATGTATATTTGAGGTCAAAGGTCACCGAGGTCACATGACATTTTGTCAAAAAATTGTATTGCTAAGTTATCCCTATATACCAAAAATCAGACCTCTAGCTCTATTGGCTCGCCAAAATTTGATATGTGCATAATTAATGAGGAACAATATGTGGCGTCATAAGGTGTCCCATCATACCAATATGAAGAGTGTAGCACTTGTGGTTACTGAGTTAAGCACAAATATGTATATTTGAGGTCAAGGTAATTGAGGTCACGTGACATTTTGTCAAAAAATAGCATTGCTAAGTTATCCGTACATACCAAAAATCAGACCTATAGCTCTATTGGCTCGCTCAAAATTAGATATGTGCATAATTAATGAGGAACAATATGTGGCATCATAAGGTGTCCCATCATACCAAATATGAAGGGTGTAGCACTTGTGTTTACTGAGTTATGGACAAATATGTATATTTGAGGTCAAAGGTCACCGAGGTCACATGACATTTTGTCAAAAAATTGTATTGCTAAGTTATCCCTATATACCAAAAATCAGACCTCTAGCTCTATTGGCTCGCTCAAAATTAGATATGTGCATAATTAATGAGGAACAATTTGTGGCGTCATAAGGTGTCCCATCATACCAAATATGAAGAGTGTAGCACTTGTGGTTACTGAGTTATGCACAAATATGTATATTTGAGGTCAAAGGTCACCGAGGTCACATGACATTTTGTCAAAAAAATAGCATTGCTGAGTTATCCCTACATACCAAAAATCTGACCTCTGGCTCTATTGGCTCGCTCAAAATTAGATATACACACAATTAATGAGGAACAATATGTGGCGTCATAAGGTGTCCCATCATACCAAATATGAAGGGTGTAGCACTTGTGGTTACTGAGTTATGGACAAATATGTATATTTGAGGTCAAAGGTCATTGTGGTCACGTGACATTTTGTCAAAATAATTGTATAGCTAAGTTATCCCTATATACCAAAAATCAGACCTCTAGCTCTATTGGCTCGCTCAAAATTAGATATGTGCATAATTAATGAGGTACAATATGTGGCGTCATAAGGTGTCCCATCATACCAAATATGAAGGGTGTAGCACTTGTGGTTACTGAGTTATGGACAAATATGTATATTTGAGGTCAAAGGTCACCAAGGTCACATGACATTTTGTAAAAAAAAATTGTATTGCTAAGTTATCCCTATATACCAAAAATCAGACCTCTAGCTCTATTGGCTCGCTCAAAATTAGATATGCACATAATTAATGAGGAACAATATGTGGCGTCATGAGGTGTCCCATCATACCAAATATGAAGGGTGTAGCATTAGTGATTATTGAGTTATGGACAAATATGTATATTTGAGGTCAAAGGTCACCAAGGTCACATGACATTTTGTCAAAAAATTTGTAATGCTAAGTTATCCGTATATACCAAAAATCAGACCTCTAGCTCTATTGGCTTGCTCAAAATTAGATATGCACATAATTAATGAGGTACAATATGTGGCATCATAGGGTGTCCCATCATACCATATATGAAAGGTTTAGCACTTGTGGTTACCGAGTTATGGACAAATATGTATATTTGAGGTCAAAGGTCACGTGACATTTTGTCAAAGCCTCTGAGATATCTGCGTGAACGGATGGACTCACATGGATTGACTAACGGACTGACATGACCCAATCTATGAGCCCCCTGGACTTTATCTGTGGGGACTAAAAACTGTGTCACTGCATCCTTTTTGCAATATGAATACGATGAGAAACTAAATTTTTATTTTTCTTGGCCTTATACATGGGAGTCTATGGACTGCCTTATACATGGGAGTCTATGGACTGCCTTATACATGGGAGTCTATGGACTTCCTTATACATGGGAGTCTATGGACTGCCTTATACATGGGAGTCTATGGACTGCCTTAAACATGAGAGTCTATGGACTGCCTTATACCACAGTCCCTCCACAAAACGGTCAAGAAACGCCACCAGTTTCTTTTGGTATGGTCCGGGTTTCGATTGGGCTTTCTGTTGATTTTACTGATGGGGATAATCCCGGATTATCACGCGTGCGGCGGGAGGTGTTAACAGTTACGTGCATAAAATTATCGTAAGCAGAAACTTAATTCTCCCAGAATGCATTCTGATTATTGTCTGCGCATGAGTCTAAAGGCCAAAGTTTGTTTACATCTGCCTGCCGTGGAGTCATGCAGTGTGAACTATGTACAAGTTCGGAGACGATTTCGTCAATTTTGACGACTCCCATGTTGATTGGGACTTCATTTTGGAAGATAAAAATCCTTCGTCGACGGGTACTGCTATGAAACCCAAGCCTTGCGTGGTCTTCCAATGTCCACAGTGTAGCAACCGATACAATCAGTTTGTATATAAATACCCATCAATGGATTGACCACGGTCTCTCGTGGGTAACATACGAAACCCATACACGACATGATTTGTATCTCACTTGATCCTCAATCAGGAAAATCCATGGCAGAGAGTTTGGCACCCAGGCTTGGGGAGGTCATGTCACCAAAATGTCGCGACACTTGTAGGGTTTCTAGATTCTCTAAATTTGGCGGTCTGAGAATTCGAAAGATGGACAAAATCAAAACATTGGGTTCGGCAGTAACTAGTGTCTTTAAGAAAGAACAGATTCCGTCATGAACCTGATTGCCTACTTTTGAGAAGACTGAACGATCGGTAGGGCCGCACTTGACACCTCTGAACGATCGATAAAGGAGAAAAAAAGGGTCGGAAAAAACGTTGCACTATTACCATAACGCTAACTCTCAATGGGTCGACGCACGGTCGACGGGAGCACCTTGCAAAAACAAGGTCATCGTAAGAGTTCCTTGATTTCGTGCATTGAATTTTGTTGAAAACGATCAAAAATTTCAAATCGAACTCTCAAAGTTTGGAACTGAGGAATTATCATGTTAAATCAATATCAAAAGGGAGTTAAGGAAGACATTTTAGGATTTTCCCATGTAATGCAGATACGACTCGTCGATCCCAAGCGACGCCATTTTGTTTTCAGTTGAAAATATAAACGCGGCAAAAAAGGGTCCGCCTAAACACCGACAAGCACCGACAAGAACCGACAAGGACCGTCAAGTGACCGACAAGTTGGATGAAAACCCCTTTTTTTCGATGTTTGGGCTTTATAACGTCATTTTCTACGATTTTTGTGAAAATGAACACAATTGACCAAACGGTAACGGCAAACACGGTTAACCGTGTGGCAAACAAGGAAACCCTACCCGGAAGTAGTAGACGCCATCTTGTATGGGATCGTTTGATTTTTCCTCGAAGGGTAATCTAACCACTATCTTTTGTGGTTTCATATCTTAATTAATGTAACAAGGGATTTGGTTTGAGGCCTACTTGATCACTCAACTTTATCGAAGAATGCAATAAACTGAACAATAACATATAATAGTAATCTATCAACAAAGAGATCTAAAGCTATGACAACTAAGAGATAAAAGTGATGGACCGACAAGTTGAATGAAAACGATTTTTTTTCGACGTTTCACCTTTTAAACGCCTATTTGTACTATCTCTTTGAGTATCAAAAGATTCGAAAGAACAGTTTCGAAAAAAAAAAGTATTAAATTCCTGTCGTCATTGTGTCGATGGACGCATTCAGTTCACTTTCAACTTTAGAAATTAAGTCAAAGAATGACTGACAAGTGACCTAAAAGTCACGGAAAAGTGAAAGATAAAAACGATTTTTTTCGATCTTTCGACATTTAAACACCACTTTCTACTTTGTACTATCTTGGTGAATATGCACAGTTTTGACAAAAAAAAAAGTTTCAAAACGAAATAGAGCGACAAAGAGATCTGTCAAAGCTACAACAACTATACAAACAAAGACAATCACCGACAAGTGACCCAAAAGTTATGGAAAAGTTAAAATAAAAAAACGACTTTATTTTTCGATCGTTCGCCTTTTAAACTGCACTTTCTACTTTAGAAATGAAGTCAAGGACCGAAGTGACACGATTTTGTTTTGTTTTTTTCGATATTACCTAAAGTTCCTTATTTCTCCAGGCTAGTTTGATCAAAGCGATTCCATTAATTCACAACTTTGCTGTCTGATGACGCGCTAATTTCCAAGATATTCAGCGGCAAGGCATTTATCATGGCGAGCGATTAATTTACGCCATTTTCCATCTCACAACAATTATGAATTTGTGAACGAGGTTTACCTGTCGTCACTGGAATATAATGGCCGATTCAATTCATGGTGATAATATGACACACTCAGTTTTGCCGACAGACTTACAATCCTGATGCCTAACTTCAAGGTGACTGTCAATAATTGTCTCCTTTCTCCAGTCACCCGCCAAGAATTGTTGTACATGTTCTGGTACATCGATACCAGAGAGGGATGAATATACAAATGTACATGTATAAGATAATGATGGAGCAATAAGTGAAACAGTGTTCTGTTTATTTAAGGTACATTAAATGTATATGAAGCAATAACTCACCGGTTTGAAACTAACATTCAAGCCAACTGTAATTTACATGTACACTCTAATTTGGAGGTACTAAACATAATTATAACGATACCACTGCTCTTGATAGAATCAAATGTCTAAATTATCAAGAGTGAGATGTTTTGATAGGGTGTTTAAATTGGAAATATATTCAATACCACTGTAAAGGTATTATTGTCCCAGACAGTTTTACACAAACGGTTGGCTTTGATATGTATTTTCAATTCCACTGATTATGAGCTCTTTGCCATCCTGTACTTTATTTTGTCATTTCTGTAAATAAAGGTGTTGTTACGCCACCTTCTAATACAGTATTACAACATGGATTATTTCTTATGGCCATGCCTTTTCAGGGCTCGAAATTAGCGGTAGTCACGCGTCCACAGACCGCAAACTTTTCTCTTGGGCAACCAAAACCCATGAAATGGTAGTCCATACGGACTACCAAAGCCTAGGACATGAAATTACTTGGTAGGCGACATGATGTTGATCACTGTGAGATGATCGACGCCCAAACAGGTAACCCAGCTGGACACAGAAAGGCGAGACTATGACTTTGTTATGCAAGTTAAAAGGCGACAGAGCAGCCGAATTTTTTTGCGACAAACCATCACTAAAATATCATTATCTTAACTGATGTACTTAGATGACAGGCTCGGGAAATGGTGGCCGATGAAAACTCATTTTTATAGTTATTTACTCACAAAGTATAAACACAGTTAAGGGGAGACCCACCTTCGCAGACACTTATCTTTAACTTGATTTTTCACCATTAAAATGAATCTTAAACCCGACATGTAATATGTATTTTGGTCACTCGACAATTGAAGATTAAGAAAATTGTAAGAATATTTCAAAATCTGCGTGCGTGTGTTTGAGTTTATCACTTACAGCGAAAACGGAGTCAGCGTGGACTCTCTGTTGTGCCAGGCAACAAAATAAACGCAGCCACTGAGGTTTTTTTCAGACAGAACACCCAAACTAAATGTCATCAAAGGCACACCGCCTATTCAATAAATCCCACACATCACACAAAAGATTCAATTTGTATTCTTATTGTTGCAAAATGTTCTTCATGGCGAGTTGAGAATAAAACCAAAATACGGTAAATTAAGTACAGAAAGAGCTTGAACGGCGCGGTATCACGTTTCCTGCGTCTGCATCTACGTAAACTGCAATCGAGGTGGTAGCTTCAGCGAAACGGGAAAGCATCAACCGAACAAACATCGCATCAAGTGGCTCAATATAGATTGCTGCCGGTAGAGTTGACTTTTCAGATCCTCAGATTCAGATCCTCAGATCCTCAGATTCAGATCCTCAGATCTCAGACCTCAGATCCTATAACTTCAGACGCAGATTCATAATTAAAATTCACAGTTTTCAAAGTTTGATGTAAAATACTGATAAATAAAATATAATTTAGATTTGAAAAGGCTTTAGAAATTATTTTATTTCTATCTTGAATCTTGAACTTAAAAACTTCGATCTCAGAATCAGAACGTCATCTGTCGAAGACAGGGTGCGCAATGATTCCACTTGTCATGTCATCACGTGAACGTTCCCTCATAGAGATAAACCACCCTCGCGCGATCGAACGATCAAGACGGCGACGATCATGTAAATGCTGGCTATCGACAGTCCGTATTTTACCATCGTTCGTAATATTTATGGCGAGGAAGATAACTAATCCATGTTGGAGGCCAGTGACCCCGGGCTAAATCAGGGGTCGGAAGAAGCAAGTTAGCAAATATGTAATTGTAGACCCGTGTTCGTTGAAACTTGTTGAGCGAAAACGTTTATGTAGACTTTTTTTGTTTTCATAACTGCCTTGTACATGTCATATTCAAATTATTATTTTAAATATTGCAATCATACTGTTAATACGGGTATTGTAAAAGGCTTGTAAATTCGAATCTGCATCTGAAGTTATAGGATCTGAAGTCTGAGATCTGAGGATCTGAATCTGAGGATTGAGGATCTGAATCTGAGGATCTGAATCTGAGGATCTGAAAAGTCAACTCTACCGATTGCTGCCATCGAAATGCCAGTATTATACACCTTATCTATATTATTCGATGCCACCTTCATCACCGTACGTCTATTACAAACGTCTAGACGACATTCCGACGACAGCGAGCACAGCGTCGACTGTTTGATCGACACCTCTACCCCTAGGGTCTTATCCGTACTTGGGTCGGGTCCGTAGTGTGTTTTTTCATTGACGCTATCCTCTTTTAGCATAAGCTAAAGACGGAACCCCTTGGTTCAGTTTGTGAGGTGGATAAAATCATCGATAATATTGAAATTTAGATTTTTTTTCAATTATTTTGTTCAAGACATGGATATATTTGTCTTACACATCCATGGGGAAATCAACACGTTCAAAAAAGTAAGTCCTGGTAACGCTAGCACACCTTTTCAATAGAAAAGATTTCATGACATTTGCTACATTGTCTGTGTGTTTTGTCTGCAAAAAACGTCAGTGACTGCGTTTATTTTGTTGCCCGACACAACAGAGAGTCCACGCTGACTCCGTTTTCGCTGTAAAAAGTGTAAGTATGAGGGGGTGATGGCCGTTGGTGAGCGGTTTGTCTTGGATGTTTGATACTCCGCTTTGTTTTTGCACAATTAGCCATGAAAGTGAGAAGTGGTGGATTCTGAATAAATTAACGACTTTTGTCCACGTTTGTCACGATATTTATTTGAACATTATCGGAATTCTGGCATACAGTTTTGTAGAAACAGTCACTAACTACCACCTGTGCAAAGATAAGGCTAATCCGTCAACGTGGCACCACACGTTACACTCTCCATAAGTTGCGACACATTGCCAAAAACGGAACGGAGGAAATAACAGAAATGTGTATGAGACCCTTACTTGGAGTCGCACAAAGTCAGCTAAACATCCGGTTCGCTCACATTTTCGGTGGAACTTCACTTCCTGGATAGAATCATGCATAATGAATATTTCATTGTCTAGATATAAATAAAAGGACCCTTCACAAAAAATCTTCATTCATGCATGGGCATGGGACTATCAGGACATGGGACTATCAGGGAAAAAAGTTAATGTCGAGCGCTGCTTTTCTATTACAATAAAATAAAACAAAAACATACACATTTTCAATAGAGGTACGTACTCTCTCTCTCTCTCTCTCTCTCTCTCTCTCTCTAAAATATTTCTTTTACCCTTACTTAAATGCATACACGCCATCCAGTCATCAAGTTTCGTTTCCCCTTTTTCCCATAAACTTGGCTATCTCTATTGTATGGACTATACTGTCAATAAAAGAAAGTTCCAAAACAAAAGTCAAGCATTTCGGTTTTGTCCCTTGAACTTGCTTTTCCGATCACAATGCGGTGTGAGAAAAAGACGCTCATCATACTACTGATCACAAGCGGTGTATGATCAAAGGAATTCCTATTGTTGTACATTTGCTTTTGCGCACTCCGCTCATCCATCGTTTATAGAAGTCAAGAGCTGATTAACGCCTTTAATGGTGTGAAAATATTAATTGACAATGATTTGTTAAGATGAAGATGACCCCAACCTGAAATTAGCATTAACATCAATAAAACTCGCGTTTTCAAATAAAGTACAACAATTCCCATTATCTTTATTCTGTGTGATATCCCCACCCATTGTCAAAAATGCCATAACAGCAAGAGGACCAGAGGATCTTCATCATTCATAGCTTTCTGCTCCCTGAAGATCCTCTACTTTATCGAACACTATCAACTAGCCTAAAAGATCTACATCGACATCGACAATACCAAGGACGCAGACCATTATCAACAGGTATGATGTTAACGCAATTGAAAAGTCATACTTTTTTCAACCAGTTTAATTCAACAACCACGTGAGGTACTACGTTAAACGTTTCGATAAGCTATTTTGCTGAAGAAATAACATTAATGCTAACAAATTCAGATATTGCCGTAACCAGTGTCACCAACTTCTACTTTTGTCTGTGTGTACGTATTGCATTGTAAGAATTCTGTGGGAAAGTTGTGTCGTCAGTTTAACAAATCTTAATTTGTTTTTTAACAAAATGCCCATTGATTTATGTTTGCAGTCCGAGAGACAACATCCTACAATAATCCCGAGGATACCTGTGTGGAGTCAAACTCTATCACCAAGCTACAAAGACCTACATCGACATCAAGAAGAGCATTATCAATAGGTAGGATAGTTCTATATACTTATATATTTAAAAAATCAAAAAGCCCATTTTCTGTCCCTGGCCGATTTGGCACAACCATTCCGGTACGGTCATCCCTATCGTTTCAGCACCACTACAGACGACATTTCAGAGTTATGTTTTAATTACAACTCATCACATAATTTGTCAATCGAAAGACTATGAAAAATTGAATCGTTGTTAAGGTAGGTGAGGTCGAATTCGAATGATTCGACAGTGCCAATGACAGCGCAGACATCACTTTACGCATGTAGGTTGCAACGGGCGCTGTTGTTCTCGCACTGGCCGGCTGGACTAAATCAAAGGTACTTGTGCTCCGAGGTTGAAAACAAAAATGCCTATCTTATTAAAATGTTTATAATATCCTTAGATAAGAATGTAGGAACACATTTTTGAAACGAACCAAACACAAACTCGACTCCAAAAACATTTTGGATAGTTAGGTGGGCAGCCTCTTTCACATTTTTTACATCCGAAGATGCGACCCCAACCTACAATAGCATACCGCAAGGTTTGAAGCAGAATGCTTATTTCACCATTGAAAACACAGCTAATAAAGAGAGACGAAGGAGAGGACAGAAAAGTCAATTCCCTGATGATTGCGGCACCTGGGACACTAAATCATCATCGACCAAGAAGACTGAATTCATAAAGCGTGATGGGGAACTGGTGTTTATCGAAAAGAGAAAAGGAGTCTATGTCACCAATAAAACAGTTTTGCAACCACAACCGGATGAATCAAACATCATAGTTATGCGACGTTTCTATGCAACACTGAAAAGGGACACCAACTTTAAGAAACGGGTATCGTGGCTAGACTCTGGAAATAATGTTGCTGTGGTGGAATATATTGGGAACTATCCAGAAGATTTATGTATACATGGGAATAGTAAGAAAGCACGCGGCGAATATGTACGAACAAGCCAAAAGACAAAAGAAAAAATCACTCAGGCCGTGAATTCTGGCAAACAGCCGAGGCAAATTTACGCAGAAATGGTACTGGACGACTCAACATCTGCACCTAGGGACTTGAAACAAGTTCAAAACATGAAGTACAAACCGAACAAAACAGAAGCGGAAAGACAATGGAAGCAGACACAGACGTAATATTGCTGATGAGATTTTGGAACTGTTAAGTGAAGTCAACAACAACCCCTACATCCAAGAAATCATACATTCCAAAGGACAATCTTCTTCCAAGTGCCGACCACCATCAATAATATTGTACAGATATGAGCAGATGACAGATTTACAGATCCATTTTGACAAACAAGGTTCGAAAGACACAGTATTAGGCATAGACAGAACTTTTAATTTAGGGCCATGCTGCGTAACACTGACGGTATTCAAGCACAAGAAATTGCTCCGCAAGACAACTCAAGAACCACCGATCATGTTGGGACCAGTATTCCTACATTGGGACGCCACATTCTATACGTACAGTAGATTCCTGTCACACATCCAGTCCAAACTACAGGACGTCGATGACCTGGAAATTGAAGTGGGGCAGGATGTACTCATAGGTTCAAACGAAGAACAAGCACTAGTCAAAGCAATTAAACTTAGTTTTCCAACAGCAACACTAATGTTATGTACAAGGCACCTAGAAGAAAATTCGAGGCGGCATATTGAAAGAGAAACAACCAATCAAAAGCTGAAGAGGAAGATTTTAGATGAAATATTTGGGAAGAATGGTCTCGCGAATCTCGACGACTCGTACAGGTTTGAAGAGATGTGTCAGAAAATAACAACGACCTACGACAAAGAACTGCCACTATTCACCAAGTATTTTGACGACAAACTGAAGCATGCACTGCATAACAACATCTTTAAACCAGCCAAGAATAAACATAGTGTATCGCTCGGATGGACTAATAACAACTGCGAGTCCATGAACAACATTCTGAAATTAACGACCAATTGGAAACCACAAAAAATCATGGACCTAGTTGAAAAACTACACGGCATCGTCAAGCTTCAACTAAAAGATATGCGTCGCGCGCTTCACGGAGAAGGAAATTATGAACTGACTCGAATAATGCAGAGACATCGCGTAACTACAATGGCATGGAAAGCAAAGACGGAAGATGAAAAACAGAAACTACCCTTCGGTCAACCACGAATGATTCATTCAGTTTGTATCAACCAGTATGTAATACAAAGTTTTACGGTGATAGAGCTTTTGCGATCTGTGCACCACGGCTGTGGAATAGGCTTCCATTAAATCTTCGGAGTTCGACAAGTTTTAATGTTTTTAAGTCTGGACTTAAAACACATTTATTTTTAGAAAGTTTTTAATGCTATTTTTAGAGTTTTTTAGATTGTAGCAACATTTTATCAACTCACTGTACTGTACAGCGCCTTGAGATGTCTTTTTTTTTTACATGGAAGGCGTTTTTTAAGAAATAAATATTATTATTATTATTATTACTATTCACCACATTTATGAAGAGCAAGCTGAGAGAATCCAGTGATCGATGTATCGTGTCTTCTGACGGCAAACTGAAGATACCGAAAACAAGTTCAGTAGCAAAGAAACCAGGCCAGAAGACAAGACCGAGACGTGCTAAGACTACCAGTAGGAAATGATGGGAAATGTACCAGTACCAGAGGAGAGTTGAATTGGAGACTGGGTGGTTTCAAATGAATGTTTTATTTACCCAACTTGGAGATTGCTTTTTGGTATCTACTTCTCGATTTCTATTTTTCTATGCTCTGTTTTTATGTGTATTTATTTATGTACTGACCAACTGTCGTGTTTTTTTTTTGTGTACAAGTATAAAATGGTGAAATTAAGAAAATAAAAAAAATAAAAACTAAAAGAAATAAAAAATAAACTTCAAATTGTCGGTCGTTTTGTGGCACTTGTCGTATTGACAACGGCATTGAAGAAGGAGAATGAAATGTTTATATTCAGCAGAATAGTAGAAAATGACATTTTAGAACAAGACATCGAAAAAGAATGGTTTTAATTCAACTTGTCGGTCACTTGTCGGTCCTTCATAGTAAGGCCAAAAGACCTGCTTCAATACGCGATTTACTTGTCGGCTGATATTTCGTTCTCTTTCTTCAGTGCCGTTGTCAATAGCGTTTATATTCACCAGAATAGTAGAAAATGACATTTTAGAACCAAGACATCGAAAAAGAATGGTTTTAATTCAACTTGTCGGTCACTTGTCGGTTTTTGTCGGTCACTTGTCGGTCCTTGTCGGTCCTTGTCGGTTACTTGTCGGTCCTTGTCGGTGCTTGTCGATGTTTAGTATGTCCGGCAAAAAAGACTAGTTTTCTTGTCGAATTAGGTCTCAAAATAACAACACAACACGATTCCCTATTTTTTCGAAGTCTTTGCCTTGTTAGGAGGTGCATGACTTACTTTTTTGATGAAAGGTGAAAAAACAAATGGGGGAGTAAAATTCACAGTGTTTCCGAAATGCATGGCGTCGGTCAAGATCACCTCATGGCTGAACTCAGCCATAAAATATCATCCAAGATTTCTCGATAGTGACCTAGATCTTTAAGAAACTGTTTTACTCATCTTCTCACCAGTCTTCAAATACATGCGAAACAGTGCAGAAAGATGAAAATAAAGTAGCTTGATTGACTGAAAATCGTAGGATACCGGAGCGGGACCGTGTCACAAGACGCCACTGAAACAAGACGCTAACTTGCCTATGACGTCATTCGCTTCCTGCGTCCACCGCAACGCGGACTGTTGCAACTGTGTAGGTGATTAGCACCTTTGAACAAAAGCGTTTCTTGACCGTTTGTGGAGGGACTGTGCTTTGGTGTACCAAATGAGAGCTAAAAATTCAACACTTCACCATTGTAATCATTGAACTAATCGTTTCTTCCATTATGGAGTATAATGAAAATTTCGTTGAAAATAAATGACGGGACTGATTCTGCTCCGTCTACTCAAACGAAGGTTTGTGTACGGCCAGGCTACGCTGCGCGCTGCAGGCAACACAGCCTATTAGCTCTGCATGGCAGGGCTGTGTGTTCCCGGCGTTATGGCCTCCCACCACAGTGGTGGGAGGCCGTATAACGCCGGTAACACACAGCCCTGCCATGCAGAGCTAAACAGCCTATCAACTTCGCATATCGTTGCCGTAATTGAAAACGCTCAGAAAGGAAAAATTATATCTTGAATGCAGTACAAAAGTCTTATTAAATTTAAAAGTATTTCCAAATAATATCGAACGTAATGGGCATCTAATCCTCACAAGGACTACAATGGTACAATTATCGGCTAGCTGCGATGCGATTGAGCTCCAGGCATGGTAGAAGTTTGAACACAAGAGATCCCGGCCTCACTGCAAAGTCGTCCCCTGCGCACCTGGCCCGGCAGCAAACCAACCTCTTGGTTTGATTCTGTTGTTTACATATTTTTTGTATAAAATTCATGACTGTGATTTTGGCTGTAGTCTACAGACGATCGGAGGGAGCGAAGGCAGGCCCCAAATTTGTATGGACAATGCCCGGGACAATTATACACGCAGTTCGATGAGAAAGTCATTCACATATGATCAATACAAAACATTTAACATCACAGGTTCTGAAAATTTATGATCAATGGTTCTGACCTACGGATTTTACACTGTGGCGGTGTTTTTTTTGCGTTTGGCCGGCTACTAGTCCTGTAAGACCATAGGGAATTCAGTCTCTGATGATGATGATATAATCGGACTCAGTAAAGTTGTTGTTGTTGTTATTGTTGTTGTTGATAGTATTTGATGAAAAGAACAAAGTATGGGATGCAAATTCAATACAGCCAAACTATACACATGCGCTGCAAAATTCAATACAGCCTAACTATACATGTGCGTTGCAGCCTAACTATACTATGCGTTGCAAATTCAATACAGCCTAACTATACATGTGCGTTGTAGCCTAACTATACATGTGCGTTGCAAATTCAATACAGCCTAACATTACCCAAGGGTTGTCACTTCATTGCCACACACTTTTTTTTCAATCGCCAAAAATGCACCTAGCAAGCATCAAAATCGGTAAAATTCGACGTAGGGTCAAAGCACATTTATTAGTCCTTCTCAATCATACTCAGACATTTTTACCTCTTACCCATGAAAAGTCGACAAATCAGCAGGTTTTTCCTTGCATCTCGTCGTCTCTTGATTCCAGATTTAAAATACCCTGCGAAAGATCTAGTCACATGGGCGCATTTCAAATCGAACCAATAGCAGAGCCCATACTGAAAGAATGGGCCCAACGTGAAAACCCGGCAGTAACATAAGTTTCTCACGTCTTTTGAAAGAACGTTCTCTTGCTCTGGGTGAACTGGAACTGTTAAAGTTACCAGAATTTCATACGCAGATGCACGCAGACAGCGTCACCCATAGTCTTCAAAAGACGTAAGAAACTTACGTTACTGCCTTGTTTTCACGCTGGGCCCAACGGGCTCTGCTATTGGTTTGATTTGAAAGGCTGTATTTGAAGGCTGTATTGAATTTGCAACGCACATGTATAGTTAGGCTACAACGCACATGTATAGTTAGGCTGTATTGAATTTGCAACGCATAGTATAGTTAGGCTGCAACGCACATGTATAGTTAGGCTGTATTGAATTTTGCAGTGCATGTGTATAGTTTGGCTGTATTGAATTTGCAACCCATACTTTGTTCTTTTCATCAAATACTATCATCAACAACAATAACAACAACAACAACTTTACTGAGTCCGATTATATTTTTATTTTCCTTCATTTTTAATGTTTAATCATCATCATCGGAGACTGAATTCCCTATGGTAAGACTGTACTACATGGAGGTAGTAGACTGTACAAGTGCAGCGGGGCCTGGCCGAGATAGGCGTGAGGCCTGCAGCAAAGTAAAGTTGACACGTCCATTGCCGAATGCCCGCGTGTTCGCCTTCCCCATTTGGGAGGAAATTTACCGCTGTATTCAGAATGCCTTTTTATCAGTATAAAAGTTCAAAAACTAATGCATCAAAAGCCAAGAGTCTGTAAAATTCTTAGCAGTAGCTCCATTGTTTTTTTAAAAATTTGCGCTGAGATATCAGCCGTGCGTATACTGGTCCCGATCGTTCTGACTCAGGCGTTCACAGCTGTTTAGGGAGACGTCATTATTTACCAACTGGGGGTCGGAGAAATTACATTTTAGAAACTTCGAAATTTTGAGTCACACCCCAGCCAACCATGATGACTTTGAGTAACACCCTCTCAAACAGAAATTTTGGCTCGCCTGAGCCCATTTAACAATATGTAGATATAAAAGCTCACCTAATAACCAGTCTCAAACCATATAGTATTGTTAAATTTTGGATGGGTAGCATGTCATTATGGTATGGTTAAATGTCCAAATGGTTGTTGAACTCAAGTCAATTAAAATTTGCATTTCTATGATAATATAAAGGATGAATTCACAACAGTTCAGTTTTGTCCTAGATCCTGTGCACTTATAGTGATATCTGCCAAGAACATTTCTCCATGACCCAGCCTCTCCTTCCACCTCTGGTAACGACTGTAGAAAACTATACTATGTGACATCATCATCACCACTGTCGATCGTCATCTTTACTGTCGCTGGTGCCATTAAGTACATGAACAACTATATTATTGTCATCGTCACTATCTTCTCTAAGACTTTCATAATAAGTATTGCTAGTAGTAGCAGCTACTTGTAGTTTTTTTGCCTTGCTTCATCTAGCTGATATTTGTTGTTCTGTTAGAGTATTTATTTTCTTTTTATTTAACATGTATCAGAGTAAAATATATACTATCAACTAATCATTATGTCATTGAGCACAGAGTAAGACAAAGAAAAACATTTTGAGCACCCCCTTATTAGCTTTAAATTTTTAGATGACCCCCAGGTCGTAAATACTGACGGTTCCCTTACTTGCTGCCAAAGGCCATCGCGTTCACTGCATTCGACAGCCTACCATACATTGCCAAACTATGTTGCTTCGATTTCGCAATCACCTTGCCGCTAAAGCAACAATCAGCTGAAATTTATTACTTCAAGTTACTCAATTTTGATAGCTATTTGCCTACAGAAGTGAGCCAAGTGTATATAGTGTCGTCTTGATTTTACATCGGTATCGGGAGTGACCAACTGCAGGGTGCGCATCGATGCACTGCCGACTGCAGTTTGAATAATCCGTATATAACGCACACGGTACCAGAATAGAATGTCAGCCTCCTCTGCCAAAGTTCTGTATCCTCTGAAACACAGTAGCAGTACGTATTTGAACAGAGAAGAACAAAATAAAACCATTCGCAGGTCATTCAGCCGGCGACCATGGGCGATTACCCAGACGGTGTGGCGTGCATGGCATGGCCCCTGGAATGTTGCAGGCTCAATGATGTCATCAGTATCGGTGTTCTCGGTCACGTGCACAGCCTACAAGTTGTCAACAAACCCGCGAGGCAATCCAACTCGGTCGGGCAATATTTAGCGTTTGTATGTCACTACAGGAGCACAAATTTGGCTTATTTCTTTAGTGAACAACATTTCACGATGGATGTCAGAGAATAACATGTAATTTCGAACATAAAAAAAAGGTTAAAAGTTACAAATACTGGGGCTTTAATGTCCTAAAAATTGCTGATACACATCCATTAAATCAACACCTTGGCTAATGAAGTTTTGCAGCTTGATCGACTTTCACTGTAGTTGGCCCCCACCAGTTTATCACATGACACATGGACACATAGATGGAAGTTAATTGGCCAAATCTTGACAGAAGGAAGTAAAAGTTGATGCCGCCAGACAGGAAGTCAAATCTTGACAGAAGGAAGTAAAAGTTGACGCTGCCATACTGGTTTTCAATTCTAATAGCTCCTAAGTATATAAAACTGAGGAGATAAAAATGGACCATTTTGTCAGGCAAAGCTGATGGCTCAGCAATCTTGTGATAAATTGCACTATTAAAACTGTCTGTTTACCTTTCTTATTACATGCCTCGAGGTGAATGCAAATCAGTGCATTGATTTGAATAGGAACATCCGGGATGTTAGCGGGCCGGTGAACGATGTACTGACCGGTTTCCATGGTTACCCGGGCCAGTGAAGCCTTTCAAAGTAGACGCTTAACGCTAGATGTAAAATATCCATGCGCGCACTGCTATTTTGACTTTCGTTAAAATCTGTTTGATGCTGGTCGATAATAGTAAAATTGTTTGAAATGCCATGCTTGGAAATAAATGTCACATAGCATTAACTGTGAAGAGGCATGTAATAAAAATATTATTGCCTGAATACATGGGTTTATGTGCCCTCGCAGCAGGAGACAATTTGCCCTCCTGGCGTCGGTCAAATTGTCACCTGCTCTTGGGCACCTAAACCCATGTATTCAGGCAATAATATATAATAGTTCACATGCGTAATGGGCCAAACAATTCATTTTTTGTTGGTGAATTGGATATATTTTTCAGAAGACTGCTTTAACTGTAGTGTAAATATCATACAATTTCAAAAACTTGATTGTCAGAAGTCTTTGTACACCTACCACATCACTGGCATGATAGTATTTCTTTTCAATCAAGCTTTCAATTGCCAACCATTTCACTGGTCTATTTTCATTGTCGCCAAGACATGTATAATCTTGTGGAAACAAATCACGTGCCAGTGCATTGTCTGTTATCTTGATGTTTTGGTTGTCATCAATTCTGAAAAAACAACACATAACCAATGTCATTGTTGGCCACACATAAAACGAAGTGATAAGATCAATTTTACAAATGGACAAAGTATTAGAAAGAAATTCATTTCTTTAAAATAACACAAATACTAGTAATGACAGAGTGTTTCCAGTTGAACATGTCAAAATACTGCAATTTCTAACAAGAAATTCAAAGTATTTCTGCTTTTTACAACAGTTTTATAGCTTGCATAGAACCTGAAAGTGATAGTACTTGGGCAATTACTTAGTTAATAAGGTTGTAAAGTTTGCATCTGCTGTGTTCACTTACATATCAGTCATTCCATCTACCTTTTTCAAGTTAATTGTTGTTGGTTATGTACATCTAGAGCCAATATTGATGTAAAAAATAGTGTCAACAACATCAGAGTGCCATTTTTGATCACAATCTACCGATATTAAGGTGGCTGGAAAGGCTATTTTTGCACCAATTCTTTTCTCAGGGTTAATGTCAAGTTTCAAGTGTTAGAATCAAGATATTTAGTTCAAATTTTCAGGATAACTCCCTTAGTTAATACTTTCTCCAAAGAATATGAAAATTGTATATTTGCAGCCTATATTGTATATTTGATTACACCTGTAGATATTAAAATTTAATTTTTCATATTTATTTTACATATTTGAATTTAATAATAACTGGATAGTATTAATATTACCAAATTAGTTATAAATATGTTGACACCATTTATTGTAAGATTTGTAAGGCAGGATTTGTAAATAAAATTTGTTTTTATGATTTTACATGGGTTTACATATCAAAAAATTATTAAAAATTCTTTCAAATTTCAAAATGTGATTTTTCAAAACATACTTCAAATGAAGGAAAATTGTGCCATACAAATCTTATCTGTAACCTTGTTAATAGGCTGTAAAATTTCCATGTCCATATCTCATTTCAAAGGTTGGATTAAATTGGTATACAATTATGTAGGAAAACTGTTATTCTGTCAAAAATGTTGAAAACAAGCCACCATTTGCATCCCTCTTTTGAAGTCACAGAGCAGTTTTTTTGGTTAATCTCACTTTTGACACCTCTTTGACACTCAAAGAATCTACAAATGCATTTACAATAGCAGTCACTCACTCTGAATGCCAGCACCGCCTTGTCAAATTTCCTGAAAAACAGCAAAAAATGACTTTCCCTTTTCAAACATTTTATTAAAAGCTAGGGGACCTCTACCATAGTTAATAAACTAAGAACTCCCCAACTTCTTCTTATTTGGTCAGTTTTTCAGAAGTTTCAACAGGCTACAACTCTGCAATGCCTTTGTGCCCAAATGTCTAGTTTTTTTTATTCCACAGAGAATGTTGACTACTTTTATATTTTAATAGTTTTATTGAAGTTTATAACTGATGCTCTAGCCTTTCCAACCACCTTAATATGAACTGTGTCCATAGAAAAACAAACTCTGTATCATACTAGTCAGTATTTTAACAGAACCTGAGTTGTGTTTGTGGGTAAGTCATCTCCACAGAGAGATTGTAGCGTGGAGTTGATAATTCTTACCTAGCTGGAGAGTTTCTGAGTCGCCAACCACACCAAGATTTTGGTTGTTGCACTTTTTCTACAATACACATTTCTATCTTTGTTATATTAAATGTTTCAAAACAACAAGTGACCAGCTGATACAGCTCTGCTGTGTTATGTGGAGAACAACTTTTTGTGGTGCATATTTTGATAAAGAACGTTGAAATCTTCATTAGGCAACCACCTAAATTAAAACATAACCGAGTTTGCTATTGTAAACTCGGCTTTGCAGGGGGGGGGGGGGGGTTTGCAACATAATCTCTATTTGTTTTATTATAATGCACATGGGTCAATACAGGGTGATGAAGCTCATACTAAGCACCACTTCAAGTATTTATGTGCCATACAATTTTTCATTATAAATCATGTAATACCGGTAGATTGCATACTAAGTATTCTGTGCACAAAGATTCATTTTCAAAGGTTTATCTGAAGTGTTCTGGTCTACCACAGAGACACAAATTCAAATAAGATTTGACAATGCATTATTGACATAGGATATTAATTTCCCTATTATATCATGAATTCATTACAGCTACCTAAACCAGTAATGCTCATGTGATACACAAAAGGGCTTATCTTATCTTTGCTGTCTCATTGTTTTAATGAAAAGGTTGCCTCGTGTTGATAGCACACTTGAGGATAGCCTGACCAAAAATGGCAAACTTGCTGCAAAATTACAAAATAATTGAAGATTTCATCATAATTTGAACATATATCACATTAAGATCATCATCTATGAAGCTATAAGACAAGTAGTTTTTGAGAGTGTCAAAAATTGCTCCTAAAATACAAAATTGCAGACTTCACCATAATTTAAATAAATCAAATTTAGATAATTCCCAGGAATCTATATACCAAGTATCAAAGCTATCATATGAGAGGTTTTTGAAAAAAAAATTGATCATTAACATGGCAAATTTGCCCTCAAAAATACAAAATTGTAGATTTCATCATAATTTGAATATAACCTTTTTTGATCATCCCTACAAACCTGTATTGAATGTCAAAAATTACTCCTAAAATACACCAGATATGAAAATGCTCTCGTGTTTCATTATATATTGCAGTTATGTGTAAATTTGAACCTTTGCCGCATGTTTGTAACTTCATTGAAAGTGTTATGATCAACATAATGAACAATATTCACCACAGATTTAAAGTTCATTAAAGAGGCACTCCCACTTAGTAACATTTTTAAAACACATTTTTGTAATGCCAACGCTCGATATTTGACGTGGCGACTGCGCGCTGATAGCGAGATATCGATAAAAACATTCATTTCCCGAGCGTATTTTTCACATCCCGAAGTTTTACAATAGTTACTGATTATGACCTGAAATCCCCAGAAGGTTTGTTGTTGTGCTGATTGACGATATTCTAGGGAGTTCATAATAAGTTGGAATGACGCAATTTTACCTCCCACTGCAAAGACTTTATGTTATTGTTATTATTATTATTAATCTTTATTTAAACTCGATAACTCCATAGGTGAAACACCTCTTTTCATGGAGGTCAAATAGACAAAAAGAAAATCATATTACAGCACAAACTTGAAAACACAAAAAACACAGAAGTACAAATATAAAAACAACTACAAAAAGGCATCAGACAAGTAAGTAGAATACAAAAAGTTGTTACAAGATTTCTTAAAACTAGTCAGTGACTCAGAGTCCCTCATTGATTTGGGGAGATTATTATATTCATCCACACCTGCAACAGACAAGGTGTGCTGATAAAGAAGTGTATGTGCTTTGGGAGGTTCTGATTGGAAGAACGAAGTGATCTAGAAGGGATATAATTATTGAACATACTGGTTATGTAGTCAGGGGTTCAATTGTGAGTTGGTCTGTAAATTTGAGTTTCAAGTTAATGGGCAGCCAATGAAGCTGAGTATACATTTGATAAGTGGAAAGAGGCGGAACAGTGTCAAGAATAAGTCTCATTGTACGTCTCTGTAGATGCTCCAAGGCATAGATATTGTTATTGGAAGTAAAGCTCCAAACATTAGAACAATAATTGATGTGTGGTGAGATGAAACAGTAATAAAATAGCTTGCGTTAGTGGAGAGGAAGAAATTTTTTGATGCGTGCCAAAAGAAACAAAAATACCGCAATTATACGGTGTCGCTCAAATTTGATAAGAAGTGGTACAAACCAGTATGGGTACCAAAGATCAACAATAAATGTTGTTTCTATCTGTTCAGTGCAGGAAAATTCTACGTTGCTGTTATGACAATGATTTCTGCACAGTACAACCAGAAAAACAACAAGAAATATTTAAACCAGAAAAACAAGAATGACAAAAGTTGGACATGCTGCTACAGAGAAATAGATGTTTTGATCAAAAAAGAGCAAAAATTGTCCTAGATCGTTGGCAAATCTTCGTCAACTTTCAAGATTTTTAGGGCATTTTCTTGCCTTTACGTTGGTTCGTTTTACAAACATGACATGATCACTTGTTGAACTTGGAAACATCGCACTCGGACTGAACAGTGCACGGTGTAGCATCGGTGACATCGTGACACCGCGCCGGGCGAGTGCTGTCATTAATGTACTGCTCGCGAGTGGAGTCACCTCTCGACACACAAGATCTGTTTGAATGTTGTTATTCTCTGTGCATTGTGTAATTATTTGTATCAGTTGAATCACATTTCGAACCAAAAGTGAGTACATCGCAATGACAGTTGCCGAGACCCTATACGTCGCTTACGGCCTCCGTGTCTCCGACCCACTCCCAAAAGTGGGCTTTGCGTAAGTATTGAAGCGCAGCTGAGCACATCGTGTACCTAAGCCGTGCGTACAGGTCTGTGTGTTCCCGGCGTTATACGGCCTCCACGCCGTATAACGCCGGGAACACACAGACCTGTACGCAGGGCTAATCGTGTACACAGCCGAGGTGGGTGTGCTCAAAAACGAAACTCAATGCAAGCTTGGGATTAAAAATGGGTTGTTTTTGGTGGAGAAACTGCACGCCGCAACCGAGGTGCTGCCAGCGATTTTGCACAGCCCTGCCACGCAGACGGTGACATCATGTACGTGTCAGTCGTCAAAGTATATTGCTTCAATTTCGCGATCACCTCGACAATAACATGACTGTCTACTGAAGTTTATCCCTTCATTTTACTCTGTTTTCACATTTCTATGCTCACAGGCTTTGGGCAAGTCTACATATGGAGGAACAAACGAGACGAAAAAAATCCGCCACTACAGGCCTTGTCGTCGACTTCTTGCAGCTTGTAGGCATTTGAAATGCCCATTATAAAATGTGCTCTCTAGCAGCAAAGAATAGTGTATCTAAGAGCAGGATTGGCCGTCAAGATCTCCATGAAAAACTGACCGTCAAAATGTAACTGAGCAAACGGCATCAGTAATAGGGAATCCCGAAACTGCAAAACTGCGCTTTCGACTTTCACTTCACGTGGTTTATTTTTTTTACACGCGGATGCTTACAGCGGCCCAGATAGCAGTTAGCAGTGTGGTCTGATCGCAGGTATTAGGTCACCTTGCCAACTCTGAGGTTAAAAGTAGCCCACCATTAACCCCTGACCCAAGGTTTTTCTATACAGTGTACGCAAACGGGATGGAAGTTGTCTATGGTCGACCGTTTTTTAGACATCTTTCAGTAAGTCGAACAACATTATCAACCGCTCGTTTGCAACAATATAAGGTCAAAAGATACAAATAATGTCCCTTTAATATGTAACGGTTCATAAACAATGACAGGAAATGACTCAAGGTCAGTGGAGTACTCACTGGCATGCCACTACTCCTGCACATTTGCAGAATTTCCCTTTTTCTTACCTCATTTGCACATTTTTGACACTGACGTGTTCATTTGAACAACATCACATCTCAACCCCTGCATCTCCTGTACACCAATTACTGAGATGGTAGCTTAGGCAGTATGGGAGCTTTTGCGTGTGCCGGACATACATCCGCACATACATACAGACGCCACCGACTCATCATATAAGCTCTTTTTGGTATTTATATACATACCAAATATGAGCTAAAAAATGGAATTGATTTTGCTTTCAATGGTTGAAATGTGTTCACACCAGTCTAGGTTATTGGAAATAGTGACCCCTAGTAACCTCTCTGATGAGACGCGGTCAATAGTTTTACCAGCCAAAGTGAGGTTGAAGTTTTCACTGTCAATGTGCTGTCTCTTCTGAGAAGTTGTGATGATCATTGATTTTGTCACACTGGGATTGATACAAAGTTTGTTAGTAAGACACCAATTGTCAACTATTTTTAGATCAGCATTCAGGTAAGTAGATATGGTGTTAAAGGACTTGTTTGAAACATGAAGTGTTGTGTCCTCTGCAAAGGAAGTACAGGATGAATTTTCAAGGTGAAGGGGCAAATCATTAACATAAACAATAAAGAGCAATGGCCCTGGTATGGAACCTTGCGGTACACCGACACTGACATCAATAACATCTAAGTTAGTACGTTTAAACTGCACAAATTGTTTACGTGTGAGTAAATGATGACACTGTTGCTCCTCAGTGCATTTAGCGGCAGGGATACAAACTTTCTTCCCGTCATTGATAGCCTTGATTTTCTTTGGATATTGAATGGATATATTTATGAAAGACGTCACTTCAGCTTATCCATGACAGTAAATTGATTTTTGCGGAACTCGATCGGCCCAGCCAAGTACACATGCTAACTCATAACAGCTGGACTGTGATGATCACAATGTTGTTTTGTGATATCCCAACACAAAATTAAAAATTGTGATTGTATTGACGATAAAGTTGCAAACACAAAATCTGTTTGCCTTTATTGGACAATTTTTCTCAAACAACATGAATACTCCTGTCAGAGTGTGACACACTGTATGATCTCTGTATGCATTTTCATGACAAATGGATCAAAATAAACAGCCATTTTTTAACGTTTGCTTTTCTTTTATTAGTTTTAGATTTCTTTCTTGTGCATTCAAAGTGTCTACATGTCAATACCATTGCACAGCATCTTGACAGCCTCATCAAATTACTTAAATCTGGACAGTTTGAGGAATGGGTACACTATAACAGTATACAGTAGCAGTCTTTTCTCCTCAAGTTCTTGTAGGTTTCTTTCAAGTTTCTGGTAATGTTTGTGCTCTGATGGAATGTCATAATTTTGCTAAAGATGTCTCTGTTTTGAAAGAAAACACCAAACAGATTGGGTAACTTGTAGCCTCTGCATTCAATTTTAGAAAGATGGGGCATCAGAGAGAACAAGACATTGGTGATATAATGACAAAAGTATTCCCTGTAGCTTCCTCGGGACCATCCGTAAAACCAGCACCTTTCCTTTCCATCAAATAAAAGAAATCATTTCGCAATTGTCAGTCTCCACACACAGACTCATCAGATCCAAATTTAGGTGGACGTTTAACATCTATATTCCTTGCACTTTCAAAGTACCACACCCTAGTGCATATAACACAACTTCAGCCTCGCTGACCAGAAAAACAAACCCCTCTTTAAAAGTCAAACCGGCCCAATTTCACAATGACCTTATGGGCGTCGACACCCGCGTATATCACTGCCATTTGCGTACACGAAGGCAAAAAGCATTTCATGTCCACCTCAAGATAGCCACCAAACTTTAACATCATCAGGGCTCGAAATTTTTTTTTAAACTCACTTGTCATAGGGCAAGTGAATTTTCAATTTCACTTGTCTGGAAGAAAAATTCACTTGCCCTGAATTGCAGATGATTGTAGGAGTAAATGTGTATGGTTTTATTCATGTCATTGTAAAGAAACAGTAGCTGTAACTTACTGATCAGCCAGCTTTTGCTAGCATGGGGACACAGTGACCCATAGTAGGTCTTAATTGGGGACAAATTAAATTTTGGGGGGACTTGTAATGTATTTCAATAAATCAATACCAATAGTGTCATTGTGTGTC
This sequence comes from Ptychodera flava, assembly GCF_041260155.1. Taxonomy (NCBI): domain Eukaryota; kingdom Metazoa; phylum Hemichordata; class Enteropneusta; family Ptychoderidae; genus Ptychodera; species Ptychodera flava. Next base: position 328,441 of record NC_091946.1, read on the forward strand.
ATCATGACCTGGTACTATATTTGGTGTTAATGAAAGAAGACTCAGTGACACGAGAGTGGTGTTGCAGAAATCTGTGGATGGACTCCACACAAACGTCGTAGTGCACCTTCCCTGCGGTGTCAATCGCAGATTTGAGTGGCATCAAAGAGGGGTGACGTGGTGTCGGAGTGAAGCCTGCCAACACAGTGGGTTTGTCCGGCACCACTAGCAGCCTGGCACGTGAGGAGGGCCTGAAATTCACTGGCTCATGTCACGTGACAGACCGTGTGGTACCATGACAGACCCAGCAGGCTCTGTGATGGCAACCCCCTTAAAGTAATAAGAAATGCTGTGTACAAGGGTGGGGTGGTGGGAAAGCAAAGCTCAGTGGGGCAGCTAGCAAGTGAGTGCCCAGTATTTCGAATGAACGGCAACAGGAAACCTCGGTAAAGGTCACGGTTGAATACATTTGCATGTAATAAAGTGCAAGGGATTAGTGACTATGAGTGCCCACTGGCACGGTCCCTCGCAAAGCTCAAACATAAACACGGCAAAACGACGCTGGTGAAGCTACAGAAACATGACACGTGTACAGCGTCCCTTCCTAGGAAAAATGTAATCGTAATATTAATGAAAGAAGACTCAGTGACACGAGAGTGGCGTTGCAGAAATCTGGGGATGGACTCCATACAAACGTCGTAGTGCACCTCCCCTGTGGTGGCAATCGCAGATTTGAGTGGCATCAAGAGGGGTGACGTGAAGTCGGAGTGAAGCCTGCCAACACAGTGGGTTTGTCCGGCGTTGCTAGCAACATGAGGAGGGCCTGAAATTCACTGGCTCATGTCATGTGACAGACCGCGTGGTACCATGACGACCCAGCAGGCTCTGTGATGGCAACCCCCAAATTGGCGTAGCAACAGGTGGTCTGGGGCATTCTGCATGGACGCATAAATCAAGGAAGGGACGAGCTGTTAAATAACAAGAATAGATGGAAATAAACAGCATGAACTACGTTAACTATGCAAGTAGCCAAAGAAAGTAAACTTTATGACATAAATGTTCTGATGTCCATAATGCACACAAGAAGTGTTCGCGAGGTCAATGTACATGCCCTGGCTTCACGTCCCTGACTATAGTCCAACGTGGAGCAGCAAATATTAGTCATATGTGAATTGTAATGTGCAGGAGGGAAAAACTACGCAATTCAAGGTAGCTGAATAAGTGAAAAGAATGGCCAAAACAACGCAAATGTCCAAAGTAACTCTAACGCAAGCAGCACGTGAACAGTGCAGAGCAAATGGGGAACAGATGAGTGTCAATAGTGTACTGCGATCGAAGGGTACATCAATGTCAATGTCCTTACGAGTGCGATGCAACTAATATTGAAGGAACAGCTCGTAGGGTTGCAGTTGGCGTTGAGATGTAAACCTGGTAGGCATCGCTTCTCCATCTTCCTAGTGTCTTGATGAGCCACGCTGGTAGTTTGGCATCCGCAGCTGTAGTAGCGGCACCACTCCTGAAGCTGTGGGTGGCAAAGTGATGAGCGTTGTCTATCCCAGCTCTGCTTAGCAGGTCACGGAGATGGATAGTCAGGGCGTGTTGTGTGAGCCACGCTCCATTGTTAAATTGGAATACCGGCGTCTCCGCTACAGCAGCATGGAAATGTCTATATTTGGTATAAGCCTGCACGGCACAAATTCCTGTGTTTGTGGGTGCAATCCTGATGTGCTGCCCCCGCCAGTATGGGTCAGTCTTTGACGCCTTGAGTGAGATTTCTAGGTCTTCAGATATTGTCACATCGCGCGAGCCAGAAGTGTGCGTGCTTTGTCAAAGTCGTGGCTCCCTGGTGCTGTGAATTCACTGACACGGAGGAAGCCGAAGAAAGCCATGGTAAAGGCTGACCACAGCATTAGCTTGTCGTGGTTACATAGAGACGTGTGTGCTCGCATGGCTTCCTTTAGTTGAACAAGTATGTCGATGGTAATGGGCAGTCTGGTGCGTTTTTGGTCTCCTAAGCTCCAGTGTATGCCTTGCATTGTACGTTGTAACTGTATGTGGTTGCTGATGTCATCTTCGAAGCCCATTTCCGTGTGCAGGCGAATTATAGCTGCGAGGTAGACCTTGATTGTGGTAAGCTTTAGACCATTACGTGCTAGGTTGGTAATGAAGACTGTTGCCGACTGCAGTGTCACTGGGGTGGGTGTTAGACCGTGCGTGTGGCAGAACGCAAAATAGTTTGACTGACCGACCTGGTATGTTTTCCTTGTGGAGCCTGCAATGCTGTTGTGTATAAAAACCTTGGCATGTGACTCTAGTTGGAGGACAGCAGGATTTCTGGTTTTTCCTCATCTGCAAACGAGAAAGCGAATCAGCTATTGTGTTATCTGTGCCTCTTATGTGAGCAAGCATGACATGAAAGTTCCCTTTGGTGGCTGCGAAGAAGATAGCTCTGACCAAACGCATTATTCGTGGACAGCGCGATGACCCTTGTTTCCAGATGCCGACCACTCAGATGTATTATTGCAATGGAATAAAATTCTCCGTCCATGCCATAAGTGCCCCCAAATTGAACAGGCCAGCATGATTGGGTACATCTCTTGCCATTCGATTGAAGCATGAAAGTCGTTCGGCCAGGTGAGATGGAACCAATGACCTTTGTAGTATGCACCACAGCCGATTGACCAAGCGGCATCTGTGAACAGTTCAAGGTCGGAGGATGCAGACCACTCTGTATCGAGGAAGGATGCTGAGCCATTCCAAGTGGGATGAAAATCGAGCCACCATTGGATGTCGAGGCGGAAGTCATCTGACAGGGTGATGATGTCATTGGTGCGTTTGACGGTTGTGCTGAGACAATCATACGGCGTAGGAAGATTCTGCCAGCTAGAATACATTTGCATGCAAAGGAGAGAGTTCCTATTAAAGACAGAAGTTGGCGTTTTGTGCAGCTTCGTTGCTGTATCCATGTTGGCAAGGCTTGCATCAGATCTGTGAGCTTGTCATGTGGGAGTCGCATGACCATTTTGATTGTGTCGAGTCCGATGCCCAGGAAAATGATGATCGGTGATGGGCCTTCAATCTTCTCTGGGGCGGTTGGGACGCCAAGGTCGTGACAGACTGATACCATTGTGTTTAAGAGTTGCTGGCATTTATCGGTGTGTGGAGGTCCTGCGCCGAAGTAGTCATCGAGATAGTGAAGTAGATCTTCGGTATCGGCTCTCCGGCTGATGATCCAGTGAATGGCATCTGCTATCAGGTTGAACAGGAAAGGTGCTGATCTAAGACTGAAGGGCAGGACACGGTCAAAGAAGTAGTGATCCAACCATTTAAAACCAAGCAGGTGCCAGTCGTCTTTTCGGACGGGACAGAGACGAAAGGCATACCTGATGTCGACCTTTGTCATTAGTGTTCCTTTGCCATACTTCTGTATTATTGCAACAGCATCGTCGACCCTGGCTTAGGAGAGCGTATAGTCTTCTTTACAGATGTGGATGTTGACACTGTCTGTGTTAGGTCGGGATAAGTCCATAATGATACGACTTTTTCGGTTGAAGGCCGAGGGAGTTGATGACAAAGTCCGGAAGTGGGGGGCTTGTGAAAGGTCTGACAGTGTGGCCAAGCGAGACTTCTTTTTAGGATTGTTTTGGTGACAATATCTGGGTTGCTGAGTGTCGATCGTGCAAAGAATATGACGTCCTAATAGCCTGTTCAGTTCAAAAACGGGAACGGAGATTTCTCTGCAAGTTTTGTAAAATGGGGCAGAAACTTTACAGAAGTGTAATCGAATCTGAACCTCACTGAACACAGCATCTTACACGACACAACTTGCTGATTTTTTGTCGAAAACGGGTAAAACATTTACCACCGCTACCACTGCTTTTGCTGTCAGCCATCTTGTTTTATGCCCTCAACATCAAAATATATGTTCAAAGTTATCGTTTTAGATGACCAAACTTACGGATTCCATTCCAGCAACTATCGTTTCCCTACCCAAGCTATCCTGCACAGTGTCAAAGCTATCGTTTTCATTCAAAAGCTACACTTTCTTAGGTACCCCTGAATGTACAGAATCCTTTAAAAAGTGCTTGAGAATGCTATCCTTGTCTTTTCTTAGATGTGAAACAACTGCAGTGACAAATAAAATATTGAAAAATAATTATTGATGTTGAATCCTTTATTTACATTTCGAAATTGCAATCCATATTGTAAAGCATTGATTATATTCGATCAAATTATGAATTGAAGGGGAAGGACACCATGAGAATGTGTTGTACAGTACAAAGGTCATGAAAAAACAAAAGAAATGTATTGGTTTCATTCACTTTCATTCATTGATATTGTTGCTCATCATTTCACCATATTCATGGCATCCATACTAGCTGTAGACAGAGGAAGCCAGGTCTCTAGGCTTCCATATCACTAATAGGCTTCCATATCACTAATAGGCTTCCATATCACTAATTCCACCAATTTACAATGATTCATAATGATACAAAGTAGTGAAAATGAATAAAATCAAGTTTTCGATTCAGCTTTTCATGGAAGTTTCACTAGACAATCTATTCTCAGTGAGTCCTTCCCCTTCAATCCAGGTTGCAATCATTATGCTCTCTCTTTACAACGAATGGCATGTAGTGTTTTGTGAAAAAAACATCCAGTTTTGACAACATTTCTTGCCAATACACACAGTCAAATTTGACTCTCTCAATGCCGAGTCCTTTAAATGTGTAAACAATGAAATCACACCATGTCAGACCACACATCGCCATTTGACCCTGAATTTGGTGATAGTATTTGTGACCAACTTTCAATCTAGGCTGCCCATTGTCATCATAACAACAAAATGTTGGGTCGAGACATGCATCTAATGGGGTAACATCTTTTTTAGTCTCAGGGCATTTTACCTCTACTATACCATATGGCTCAGATGATTTCCTATCGACAACTTTAGAATGGGGAGTACCACCAAGAAAATAATACGAGGGGTTTATAACCAAACCACATTTGTGAAGAGACACATAATTGCCAGTGTCATTCATATATTTTGCATATTTTGCCAACCCCTCACTTTCATATTTTTAGCCATGTTGAGTGTATTTGCTGGTAAAAATTTGAGGATTATATAATCTGCTACAGAGGGCATCATGATTCCTCTTTCTAATGCATACATCGTGGAAATGTGATGCAGTCAGTCTGGGTTTTCTATGAACAAACCATTTATCACTGGTGAATTGCTTTCTTATCTCTGTTTCAATTGCAATTACTGTCTTTGTCACATTTTATAGAATTCAACCATGCAAGTTCCTCTGTATTGTTACTTCTAATGTATATTATATGGAACTTGTTTGTATGGTAATGCCGGAAAGTTATTTACATCAATGAACTTATCGTATACAGACAATATTGGTATCGCTGATATGTCACAGTATATAGAGTAACTACTCTCTGTGTATTGTGTCTGATAGCTTAAAATAGATCCATTCAGCACTTTTCCAAATTTTGTATCAACTAAAGCTACATCTGGCATGACAGTGAACTGTGCAAAGCCAAAAAGTGGATTTTTTTCAGATTTTCTCGAAACTTTTTCTCTGCACTACAATCATGATTCGGATTTCTTCGGGCATCATACAGTGCTGAAGTCACAGCATATTTTGACTCACCACTGTCAAGTTTAACTTTGCGGATTGCCAAACTTGAAACATGTTCTGGAGAAATACCTAATCCTCTATTCTTGTGGTGCCACACTTGTAATCTAGAGGTTTGAGAGGTGACATTAGAATTAATGTTCTCAAAATCTTGGATATCCTCTAAATCAAGTAAAGAGCACTGTGAAACCAAAAATAATAATGCAAGAATGTGATTACAGTATCCTACAAGTCCAGCTGTACAGGTACAATTAGCATGTACTACACTACCATCCAGAAGATCAAGCTTTAGTTTCAATTTATGTGGCTCTGCACGTTTTTTGTAACTGTGATTACACTTTGATGTAAAATAAAAGTACTTTGTGTCTTTATTTGTCTTTACGTCATGGACAAACTTTTCTTCAAAGAACACTTCTCCCCGTCTTTGATTGGTTGGGTGATTATCCTCAGCATCCTCCTTTACTTTCTTCTCCGTTTTGGAGAGATGGATATTTATGTGAGCTCTGGTAAACATAGGCAAACCTGCCAATGATGTGCCCCATCCATCTTTTGGGTAAAACGTGGAGAATCCGACAGGTGCTACCGGTGCTGGCACAGTATTTGCTTCTGAAGGCAGTGCTTTTTCATTTTCTGTATCTTCATCTTCGTGTAGCTTTTGTTTGGATCTGGATCCACAATATTTGCATCAGTTCCATTCTCCATGTACACCTTGATTCTACAGAAAAATAGAAGTTTTGACACTATTATATTTTGAGAACATTATATTCTTGAAATATTTTCAGTGATTTGTAAACCATAATTTCATCATAGACAATGAATGGCAACAATACTGTATCATATACAGTTGTAAATTGAACACAGCAAAACAACATTTAAAGGGAAGAACGCACCTCGGGGACAGACATTCGGACTCTCAAACTTTTACAATTCCTTTCTGATATATTACATGTGGGGGTTCATTTTAAAGCTCTTTGTGTAAGAAAACTTTTCACCGGCTTAGTTTTTCGAAATTCGAAAATTTTTATTTTTCTCCATAGAGTTAACACAGGGATGGCGGCCATTTTGAATTTCTAATGTCGATAAATCTTGGGCTATTAATTTCTCTAGTACCAAAATTTGCACGGTGACCCCCGATTTTTATTCTTGATTTTGAAAGAGAAGGTTGAAAGATTCCTTACGGAAAGTTTGAGCAAAAGTTTAAGTCTTTCACTTTCGAGGCGCATACTACCTTAAAGGGAAGGTAACTGTAACTTTTGATGATTTTTAAAACTGTGTTTAAATTTAATTTCAACAACACTTTTAAATGCTAATCCCCCAAGCATGTTCAAATACAAATTGTGGAGCTTGTCACTCAACCTGTATATGTGTCAACTGCATTATAATTTAGACATGAATTTTGTTCTGGACTAGAATTCAAATATAAACAATAACGGTGCAATTTACATTTATAGACACTATGTTGACAAGGTACATTGTAATAGTGTTTCAATATGTTTTGGAGAGTAGAACAAGAACTTGCAATGGAAGAACAAAACAAAATTAGTGAAAAAAAAAATCACGAAAGGTTTCAGTTTCTGGCCCTTTGAATACTGTAAGCCCTACTTGCCTTGCCAGTAACTGAGCCTTCGTTTTTAACTTCTTCAGGGTATCACCCCTACATCTTAACCAAAATTCCAGTTTATCCTTTTTCAGTGTTGCTGGGTCAATACCATTGAAACTGGCACCTGGGATACCATCTACACCAAGGGTTATATTCTGTGTAAAAATGCAGCACATATTAATTATTTTGTAAACAAATATATATATCGTACCGCACTTAATTGCTGCCATTACATTTACAAACCAGATATGAACTGTAAATGCTCACGTGTTTCATTATATATTGCAAGTTATGTGTAAATTTGAACCTTTGCCACATGTTTGCAACTTCATTGAAAGTATTATGATCAACATAATGAACAATATTCACCACAGATTAACTCTATAGGTCATTAAGCATTCAAATATGTAATTAGCTGAAATAAAAATAATTAATTTCTTTGACTTCTGTCATTGTATCACCACTTTATATAGCAAGTGTAATTGCCTTTGGTCAAGTCCTTCAAACAATATATTCCAAACTTTGAAAGTTCATTAGATATGCAAACTATAAATTAGCTGACATGAAAACTTACGTGCGAAATGACTTCCAATATTGGTATAACCTGGTATAATCATCAATGTACATAGCATATTATGCCAACTTTGATCAAATAAATCCAAGTATATATCCCTAATTAGGAAAGTTCATTAAATACACAAATCAGGAATTGGCTGAAGCAAAAATGCTTAATGCCTTTCAATAATGTTACCCTACATAATAGTATCTAGGATGTACATAGCAAGTTCCATCAATTTTGGTCATGTAAATTCAAATTTATATCCCTAATTTCAAAAATTCATTAAATATGCAAATTAGGAGCAGGATGAATAAAAATGCTTATTGACTTTCAATAATGTTGTATCATAGTATCTTTAATGTACATAGCAAGTTTTGTCAACTTTGGTCTGGTCAATACAGATAAATATCCCTGATTATGAAAGTTCATTAAAAATGCAAATAAGGAATTGGCTAAAGTTCAAATGCTTAATGACTTTCAATAATGTTCTATCATAGTATCTTTAATGTACATAGCCAGTTTCATCAACTTTGGTCACGTCAATTCAGATAAATACCCCTAATTAGGAAAGTTCATAAAATATGGAAATTGGGAATTGGCTGATGTAAAAATGCTTAATGACATTTAATAATGTTTTATCATATTATCTTTAATGTACATAGCAAGTTTCATCAATTTTGGTCATGTAACTTCAAATATATATCCTTAATTTCAAAAGGTCATTAAATATGCAAATTAGGATTTGGACGAAGTAAAATGCTTAATGACTTTCAATAACGTTATTAAAATCATAGTATCTTCAATATGCATACCAAGTTTCGTCAATTTTGATCGAGTATATTCAGACAGATAGACAGACATCGCTGCGACATATGCTCACGTGTGTCAACACGTGAGCAAATAAAATGTCTTCAACTCTCGCTTGAACATGAGCAATAACCACATATCAACATAAAATTATACAGTCACAGTTTGTGTAACAGGAAAAGGACCTGCTATACATGTACTAGACCTCATATCATCTGGCATTGGGTATTCAACAGCATCAAACAGTTTAGCAGTGTGTTCAACCAAAATATAAAAAATATTGTAATATTCACTGCTGGCATACAAAGCTAATTTTCATCACTCACTAAATCGATACATATCCCTGGATCAGAGTACCTGTTTGACCCACGGTCCATCCACAAACATTTTGTGGAGGGACCGTGTCTGACCATGGAGGTAGAAAGAGAGATGGTCTGACCTAACGGTTATGGGACATTCAGATCGCCAATATAAAATATTGGGGCACGAATGTTTTGAGAAAAACGCATTTTTTCTGACATGGAAACTCATCACTACACTGAGGGACTCATAATACGGCTATGATATTGAGCAATTCTTACCTTGAAAAATGTTCCGACTGGCGTCGACAGCGGACGATATGTACAGGCCTCCCACACAGCTTATAAGCCGGTAATTGACAGCTGACATGGCGTCTGAGGGGTTTTCCCCAGTAGCCTTGCTTTGACTTCAAATTTACAGTGGCGCTAGACTTATGAAAAGGGTCTATCAGACAAGTGGTTGCAGAGAAGATTTTTTCCCCAAAAACACCAAAAAATGCCCCAAAAATACAAATATGCAAATTTCACCACGATTTGAACATATTTAAGTGAGGTCACCCCAAGTGAACTGCATATAAAATTTCAAAGCAATTGGACTTGCGGTTTCAGAGGAGAAGGCAATTGTTGACAGCCGACGGACGACAACGGACGACGACGGAAAATCAACCTATTTGATAAGCTCCGCGTCGCTGACAGCGGAGCTAAAAATACAATGAAGTAACTTTATTCATAATATATGTACTTTAAGGGGGACTTCAAAAAAGTTACTGTATATCCTACATTAAAGCAATACACATTTCACAACATTGTTATCAGCATGGTGAATCAGATACCTATATTGTTTACTGAAAGATACTTTCTTCACATTCTGCGCATACATGGCAAGTGTTAGCTCAAACTCCAGTTTTTACACATACAGCCCATGTACAATCTCTGAACATAATAACACTATAAGAATTGCGGCCCCTTTTGGCTTGGCAGGCTTTTGAAGTCATCTCTGAGTGTCCTCTACCAACCATCATAGTGCATTATAGGTACTTTCAAGCCACAGAGGTTTCCCGTGGAGACAGAGCCTCAAATTCTGACACAGAAAGACAGCACAAAAGAACAGACAAATAAAGAACTTCCCTTGAGTGTGGGAAGTTAAGACTTACACACAATTTCTGGTTGCTAAATCTTTATGGATTATATTTAACTTTCCAAGATACTGCATTCCTTTTGTGATTTGAATAGCAATCAACACCAAATCTCTTGTAGATAAACCCTAAAATAAAGAAAACATTCAAACATTAGCTTCTGCAAGTCACACATGTTGAGACCATGTTTTATCTTTTCATCCAAGTGTCAGACTTTGTGGTCAGTACAACGGTCAAATATACACAAGAGCAAGTAAAATGAATAATATTTCTTATTAATGACACCGAAACAGGTCAATATTAATACTAATATATATAACATAATTATTAATTTCAAAAAACACATAGAACATGACAATTAGAATAGGGTCATCTTGAACCACTGCTTATTGTGCTGATGATTTAAAAGACAAAATTAGTATTATCAGCTGTTTTATATGTCCCCATGTTTGTTATAGTTGTGTTAACATAACTGTATACACTTTTATGTCAGTACTTGTACAAATATTTTAACAAACCTTGATGATATTTTGAATGTACCATACAACATATATCATAATTTAACAGAAAACATCACACCTTCCCACAATCATCACACCTTCCCAAACTTCTATCAGTTATGAACCTGTGACATAGATCAGGCCACCAAGTAGCCAATATAGCTACAGTGAAACCTGTCATCAGGACAGCTCTGGCAAAATGGACACATTTGCATTGCAGACAAAATACAAAGTCTTGCATTGGCTACATTACTAACAACAACCACTTTTGAAATCGCTGCAGTGGTTACCTATTGCTAGTTGTACACAGTACAAACTTTCTACAGTTTTTTTCGACTTGGTTTCAGGGACTGGGCCACAATATCTCTCTGACCTTTTGCAAATGTATACTCCTCAGGGGTTTCATTAAGAGCCGGCAGCTGGCGAAATTGACCGGTTACTCTCATGATTTTGCCGGCTACTTTATCGGAAAATTTTAACTCTTTCATCGCTGATATATTTTTTACCTTCTGAAATGATACGGACAAGTTTCACAAACTGTGTAGTCAAACTTTGCAACGGCTTTTATGTGAAACAAAATTTAGAAGACGACTACTACGATCGCCTTGTACTACGATGCAGCACGGTCTTGCGTATACTGCCTTAATAAAAATCAGAATTGCAATGGACGATTCTATTGGCTACCTGAATTGCTGATCCCGATGTGGTGACCTTTATATACGCCAATGAAAATGTGTGTACTACACTTGTTGGCTGTCATTAGCTCAATTCAAATGGTCGATGAACAAATGAAGACGGAAGCGATCGCAAGGTCAAGCTTCTCTGTACGATCTGCAGTTTTGAAGTGGACCAAGAAACAAGAGAAGGATAATTACGTGGATTTAAACTGCTTTCGAAGACAATGACCTGATTTTTTTCTCACGAAAAACTTCCGGATTACAGTGCGAATTTTAGAAAGCCGACGTGCGTTGCACCATGGTAGGCGTAAATTTCAAGGAATATAACCAGCTGAATGTATTATATGTACTGCTTTTCAGTCTGTCGACGCCAATAAAAACGTCACCCAGAGAGTGGTTAAAATACGATCAGACCTCTAAAATTCACTTCAAAAGCGATCGTCAGGTTAAATCCAAATGTGAGCTTCTGAACGTACAAATTTTCATATCCTATATCAAGCTTCTTACTTTGCATACACATATAGTCAAATAACCTCGAGGGTCTTTGACTCTATTTGCAAAATATGGTAATCATTGTCATTTTTTATCGTTATCGTTAAATAAATTATCCTTTTTACCTCCCCAGTGGTATAAAAGTTCTTCATCTACAGATTGCCATACCAAACATCAGGGTTCTTACATTAATTTTTAAAGCATCACATTATATATTAATGAACATTTTCTCGTTTACTGTGCTTAAAATATCAGTGTTTCATCCAGGATGGCATCAACAAGGGGGATTTCCCCCTTTAATAGAAAATTTCGGGGGGATTTCACCAGTTCATGTGTTCTACTTATACGTATAACTCTACGGTGTGACTGGCACCGTTTCATTGGGGGGGAGGAGTGGTCCGCCTTGACAAATTAATTGGGGTGCCAACATTTCAGCAGAGGGGAATCCCCTAACCCCCTGTCTAGATGTAACACTTATAACATCGTCTACAATATCAAATTTATATCATTAATAATAGTGAATTATTATAGTTTACCTCCTAAAAGCATAGAGGTTCTTCGGTTCTGAGACTTCACTTTTCTTTGTTCAAAATATCGTCAACATTACAACATTTTATTATTTGTAATTATGAATTATCATATTTAGGCCTAATCTCCCAGGTAAAACAGCTTTTTATGATATGAACACAAATTGCCCTGGAACACTGCTGACAATTCTCCTGAAAATACTAGAAATTCATGTGACTGTGAGCTGTAAAAAGGTGAATTTTAACTCATTTTTCAGGGTTTCAGGCCATCGGCCTGGAGGGGGATCACCCCCTCCTGGACCCTCCCCCACGACGACCGCTTTGTGGTCATGGCAGCTGCAAAGCCTACTTTTTCATTCAGGCCCCCTACTTCAAAACTTAATGAAACCCCTGCTCCTTCAAGACACCTCTGTTCTTCATCTGACACACGTCTTTTTAGAATGCCGCATGTTGCCACAAAATCCTTTGGTGAAAGGCCTTTTTCCCACTCAGGACTTAAAACTTGGAACAGTTTGCCTGTCAACCTACACCACATGGATTCACATATTTCATTCCGCCATGCCCTCAAGACATATTTTTTTAAGGAATAGTGTATTTTGTCCTGCGCCTAGAGCTCCCTTTTGAGATTAGGTGCATATTCTTTATTATTATTATTAATAAGAAAACAGACTTACAAACGGGGGCATCTTTGAAATGTGCACTGCAGACAGTTATTATGTTTCATTGAATACTGCTTGTCAATTACAGACACAGGCTTCACATCTTTCTAGCTGCTGGAGATGATCAACAAAAGCTGATCACACACAGGCATTTTACGTGTCTTTGAATTTGATACTTTATAAATGTAATTCCCACCCTAATTTTGCTTGAATGTCCTCCTAGCTTCTTTCAGACAAACACATAAGCGTCAATAACTTATCTCTGAAAGTCTTTGTAGTGCAAATATCAGAGTTTCTGGAGTAAAGATCCTAAAGTTTGCTGGAGTAAAGATCCTTCGCTGTTGCCATGTTGCATTGGTACTGTTTCAAGCTAGCCCACCTGTGACCTATGACCTGCTTCACCTGTCAATTATTTCCCCTGCGCTAGGTTACAACAGGGTTGTCCCTGTTGTTGTCATTGAGGGCGCAGCGGGAGAGGACAGTCCCTCGTTCCTTTGGCACTCGCAGTTGCTCTTGGAATGCCTAGCTCACGCCTTTGGCGCTACGCTTGTGATTCCCACATGTGTAAAAGTATGTGTAAAAGTCTAAACCAATAGAGACAGAAAAGTCACAAGGGACTATCAACAGTCTAACTGCAGGCTAAGCAAAGAGATGTTTACTTTTTAGTCCCCACAGACACGGTCCGGGGGGACTTATAGGTTTGGTCATGTCCGTGCATGCGTGCATCCATGCGTGCGTCCATCCGTCCGTTCACGCAGATATCTCAGACATGCCCTGGTCAATTTCTTTCAAACTTTGCACATGGATAGTACCCTACCCATACAGATGCACGTTGATTTGTTTCACAATGCAATCAAATTTGGCCGTGTTAGAGGACTTTTTAGTTTACACTTTCTGTCTGTTAAAAGGCAGTTGGATGATACATGAATCACATACTCACTTTTAGGTAAGAAAATGCAAGTATAGTTTTAGGCATGAAACCTAGAATATATGAAAAATCATGAGAACGGAATATTTTGGAGATTTTAAGGCCATTCAGTTGCTATGCTAGCTGCAATACTATTTTAATTGGAGATTCATTTTTAATTTGGAGATTCATATGAAAAATAACATTAAAATGTTGAAAAAATCTACTTGCAAAACTCAAACCAATTCTGTTGCTATGCTAGCTGCCAATACTATTTAAATTTTTTATTCATATGAAATCAAAGTGAGACTTGAGTGGACACCGTGGGTCATTGGCTCGCTCAAAATTAGATATGTGCATAATTAATGAGGTACAATATGTGGCATCATAAGGTGTCCAATCATACCAAATATGAAGGGTGTAGCACTTGTGGTTACTGAGTTTTGGACAAATATGTATATTTGAAGTCAAAGGTCACCAAGGTCACATGACATTTTGTAAAAAAAATTGTATTGCTAAGTTATCCATATATACCAAAAATCAGCCCTCTAGCTCTATTGGCTTGCTCAAAATTAGATATGCACATAATTAATGAGGAACAATATGTGGCGTCATAAGGTGTCCCATCATACCAAATATGAAGGGTGTAGCATTAGTGATTACTGAGTTATGGACAAATATGTATATTTGAGGTCCAAGGTCACATGACATTTTGTCAAAAAAAATTGTATTGCTAAGTTATCCATATATACCAAAAATCAGCCCTCTAGCTCTATTGGCTTGCTCAAAATTAGATATGCAAATAATTAATGAGGTACAATATGTGGTGTCATAGGGTGTCCCATCATATCATATATGAAAGGTTTAGCACTTGTGGTTACTGAGTTATGGACAAATCTGTATATTCGAGGTCAAAGGTCACCAAGGTCACGTGACATTTTGTCAAAGCATCTGAGATATCTGCGTGAAGGGATGGACTCACATGGATGGACTAACGGACTGACATGACCCAATCTATGAGCCCCCTGGACTTTATCTGTGGGGACTAAAAACTGTGTCACTGCATCCTTTTTGCAATATGAATACGATGAGAAACTAAATTTTTATTTTTCTTGGCCTTATACATGGGAGTCTATGGACTGCCTTATACATGGGAGTCTATGGATGGACTGCCTTATACATGGGAGTCTATGGACTTCCTTATACATGGGAGTCTATGGACTGCCTTATACATGGGAGTCTATGGACTGCCTTATACATGGGAGTCTATGGACTGCCTTATACATGGGAGTCTATGGACTTCCTTATACATGGGAGTCTATGGACTGCCTTATACATGGGAGTCTATGGACTGCCTTAAACATGGGAGTCTATGGACTGCCTTATACATGGGAGTCTATGGAGGTGAAAACTAAAAAGTCCTCTAACACGGCCAAATTTGATCGCATTGTGAAACAAATCAACGTGCATCTGTATGAGGTAGAGTACTATCCTTGTACCAAGTTTGAACGAAATCGCTCCAGGTGCCTCTGAGATATCTGCGTGAACGAAAAAAGTCATAAAATATGCAAATGAGCAATTAATTAATAAGCCACACCCAATAAAATCTAATCAGATCTAAGTCTCATCATGATAATACCAAATACCAAATTGCATGACATTGGACCTAAGGGTTCTTAAGTTATGAGTGGAACAAAATCTGTCTACGGACGGACGGACGGACAGACGGACGGACGGACAGACGGACACACACACACAGACATTGTGGCGACAAAGGACACCTTTGGTGCTTCGCACCACGGTGTCCAAAAAGGAAACATTAAAATTTTCAAAATTTCTATAATAAATCTGACAACACCTTCCTTTTTTAACTAGGGGGATAATATAAATACATATTTGTTAATTTTTTGTAATCGCTGTTGAAAAAAAAGTGTATATTTCTATATTTTCAATTATTTCTCAAGTATTATTTTCCTTTACTCGCCTCACAACCCACCACTAGAGGGCGCTTTTCATTCAGGGATATACGCGTACAATTGATTGGTCCATATTTCAAAATTCTCGCAACATAGTTCTGATCATCATAATTTTCTGATTTCTCATTGTGAAAAATCAGAAGATCAATCCCTTTTCCGCGGAGGAGATAGCACCTTTGTAATTTTGTTGACACAAATTTTTGACAGCCATACACAATATTTACAAGGAAACTAAGGGAATGTTGCATCTGTGTTGGCAAAAGAAAGGGTATTGATTTTTTTTAGTGTTCCTAACAAAGGAAATTTGCATGTCTGACAGATGGTATGATGAGACCATCTGAGTTGCTGATAACTTTATCTTCACAAGTGTACAATTTTTAGCACCTCCAAACATCGACTTCTCATTCAATTTACTCTTGAATTTTAAACATAATCAATAATTTTGGAATATAGTTTTAACAAATAATCCTGAAGTTAAATTGTAAGTTAAAAATTGTTAAGAAACTGATAAAATTGAAGAAGCCTTTAGCAAAAAATGTCTGAGTGAACAAATCAAGGGGAATTGTGGGTAGCCTCACTTACTGTGCAATGTCCCTACAGCTACTATAGACATGGATACAAAATTAAGAATTTCCTGACTGTATGAAATTATGAGGGACCTGTACACCACATATCAAAGCTGGCTGACCAGCGGTTTTGAAGAAACAAGCAACCTGACAGCCATTAGAGCTCTGCTGTGTTATGTAGAGAATAACTAATTGTAACATGTGTTGATAATGAAGGTGGATAGGCAATAAAACATAGGGCCAAAGTCCCTGAAGCTACTATAGACATGGATACAAAATTAAGTATTTCCTGACTGTATGAAATTATCTCACTAAGGTCATCCTAGGGACATGTAAACCAAATATTAAAGTTGTCTGACCAGCGGTTTTGAAAAAACAAGCGACTCAACAGTTGACAGAGCTCTGCTGTGTTATGTAGAGAATAACCTTTTGTGACACATGTATTGATGAAGAAGGTGGATATCTTTGATAGCTCATTTCAGGATGGCCTGACCAAAAATGGAAAAACATTCCGTAAAAATACAGATTTGCATATTTCATCAGACTATATTAGTCTATAATAGCAAATAAACGAGAGTTAATTACATTCTAATTAAAGTAAACAAGACTTGCTTAAATCAAGATTTACATCATAATAAATAGCATATCTGTCAGGTTATAAAGAATCTTGAGCTGGTTATCTTTTAATATCAGTATTTTCATCCTATTAACCAAGCACATTTTAACTTTCAAATTAACATTGTAAGTAAGTTCTGTTGAATAAGTTGAGACTGTACGTACTCAGAGAAAGCACACTGAAGAGACAAATGTTTGTAACTTAAGAAGTTCAAGGTCATCAAAAGCATTATAAGGAATCATGTTACACTTTCATTGCACTGTTTACACAGATTGCATAATTGCTATAAATAGCACGAGGAATCTTACAGCCCAGCTTTACCATAAAAACCCTATCACTTTGACCACTCTTTTAATTGACCACTCTATTTTTTTCCTCAAAAAGTAAACTTATTTTATCCTTACCAAGTCAACCATAAATGGAAATTAGAACTTTCTCTATCTCTATTTATTTGACCACCCTATCATGACAAACTATTATGAGCAATTTCTTTTAGATAACATAAATGGTGGTTCAGAATATATCAAAGTTGGGATTCAGGAAAGTTGCCTTTACATGTTTTAATCCTCCAAGATGGTAAGCATTTCACTATCAACTGTCAAAAAAAGTTGAACTTTCTGATAATTCCACACTAAAATTATTTTGGCTTTGATGATATCCTAGTTAATTCAATTATTTAAAATCATATTAATTATTTTTTTCTGGGTGAATTGATAGGGTTTATACAGTACAAGAATTACATACAATGTAAGTCAAATTTTGACCAAAAATGACCAAAAAATTCCTTAAAAATACACATTTGCATATTTCATCACAATTTGAACAAATCTAAGTTGGGTTATCCCTAGGGACCTGTATACCAAATAACAAAGCTGTCTGACCAGCGGTTATGAAGAAGATTTTTTACCAAAAACACCTTTTTTGGCATTAATTTGCCTATTTTCAACAATATCAAAAAATTAAAAAAAAATAGTTTCTCAAAATCATATTTTTCATCTACACAACAAATATCAAATCAGTAAGTACAGTGGTTCTCAAGATATTTGAGTGGACGGACGCCTCACAAACGGACATACATACATACATACATACATACATACATACATACATACAGACTGACGACGGACGCCGGACGGATACCCATCCCAATAGCTTCTATAGACTATAGTCTATAGTAGCTAAAAAAATTTGTTTCTGGTCCTTGACATTTAGCAAAAGTGATGCAGCAATGTGGTTTTCTTTTTTTCCCACTTTCTTTGTTTTTAATTCCTAAAAATGCTGGTTTGGCACTATTGATGCAAAAGTTATTGTCTTTTATCACTGGCTGCATATAATACCTCTGTTTTCTTTTTAGCATTTTTTGACTTGCAAAAAGGGATATCAAGAATAGAGAGTTGTGTGTACCTCATCCTGTAATTGGGATAATGCCCGTTTGATGATGGACTGATAAATAAAATAGCTCTTATAATGAGTATGATGCACAGGTTCTGAAAACAGCTTTTTTGAGCTAATTCGCATATTTTCAACAATATCAAAAAAATTAAAAACAGATAGTTTGTCATAATCATATTTTGCAGCTACACAAAAAATATCATGTCTATAAGTACTGCATTTCTCATAATATTTGAGTGGATGGACATCCTCAACAACGAGCATACATACAGACTGAAGCTGGACGGATCTCCATCCATAGTCCATACACGTAGTAGCTAAAAACTGATCAGCATCCATCTGCATTTATTGTATCATGTTTCATCTATCAGGGCGCACATATTAGCCAACAGCAATATGTTTCGAAATAATTCATAGGATAAGTATTTTGTCAATTCATTCAGTGCCAAAAATTCATAGGATAAGTATTTTGGCACCTCTATTATGTTCTATTTAAATGTTCAAATGAATCGCCATCTACAATGCAATGGGGTGGTTGGTGTGAATTCTACACAGGAACTACTCTTTTCCTGAAGGGAAACAACTACTGTAAGTTTGCTTCAATACACAGTCAAGATATCTTACCTGATGAGCATCTGATAATCTTCCATTTTTCAAGTAATGTTTTAAATTCCCGTTACTCATATATAAAAACAACATTAGAGGCTCTTTTTCATCGTCAAAACATACATGCATTATCGGTAAAATATTTCGATGTTTTACTTCATGTAGCATTGAGCTCTCTTTAAAAAGTAACAGCCTCTGGTCTTCTGAAGCTTGATCTGAAATTTGAAAAAATTAAAAATAGTCTTAATGACACTGTGCTCCCATTTTATATAAATACTAATTACTAGTACACGTAAACAAATTGACGTGCATATCTATGACATTGGTCAATGTCCTTGTACCAACTTTGAATAAAATCGGTTGAAACATGTCTGAGTTATGGCTCTGTACATGAAAAAATCGTAATGTGGCCATATTGGATTGTATCACAAAACAAATAGACATGCATATGTATGACATATGAAGTAATTCTTGTACAAAGTTTGGATTAAATCGCTCCAGGCATCTCTGAGATATCTGCGTGAATGGATGGAAGGACGCAGGAACGTACGCACGCACGCAGGCATGGATGCACGCACGGACATAACAACACCTATAAGTCCTCCCCGACGGTGTCAGTTTCTCATAATCATATTTTTCATCTACACAACAAATATCAAATCAGTAAGTACTGCGGTTCTCAAGATATTTGAGTGGACGAACACCTCACAAATGGACATACACACACACATACATACATACATACATACATACAGACTGACGACGGACACCGGACGGATACCCATCCCAATAGCTTCTATAGACTATAGTCTATAATAGCTAAAAATGCGTGCAAATGTGATACAAAATGAACCAACATTTTGCAAGTTCCCACTTATTAACTGCAGAAAACTATAAACCAAGAGCCCGTTCTTCATAATTATTTGCTGATACTTTTTACAAATATTTTAAACCTCTGTGCAATACTTATCAATGTTTATTACTTAATATTACCTGTGACAGTTTTTATGAATACTTCTTTTTCTTCTTCATGTGAATCACTCTCACAGGTTGAGGACACAATGTAGCCATGATAAACTCTGCCAAATGTACCTGTTGAATTGAAGAACATAAGTAATATTGCACACAGTCAAATAGTTTTACATGTTAGGTATTAAAGAGGCACTCCCACTTGGTAACATTTTGAAAACACATTTTTTAAATAAAATCTCATCTTACCAAACTAAAAGTGCAGCTGTTCGTGAGTTTTTGATGTTGACGGACATACTATACGTACATACATACATACATACACACATACATACAGTATACACATATTGACTGGCCATGAGGGCAACAGCATACGTCTGTACCCCGAGGGACTGTGAGTCACCCCCAAAAACAGACTGTTTCCCGAGGCCGTAGGCCGAGGGAAACAGTCTGTTTTTGGGGGGTGACTCACAGGCCCAAGGGGTTAAAGACGTATGCTGTTGCAATCATGCCAGTCAATATGTGTTTTGTAACACACCTCATCCGTAGCCATGCATAAAAACATACAAAACTTGTCGCATGTAGGCCTATGATTGTAATATGTTGGAGTGGTTCAGTAAGAAAAAGTTTTTCCTAAAAGGATCGCAATACTTCTGCAAAACGTTCAATGCACCTTTGATTATAGTTTTCGTCCGTATAGAGTCCTTGTTGGAAACCAAAGCATTCAATTCTTCTTCAGAAAGTAGGATAAACCAAGAAATTTCTCGACTATCGTTTCGATCAGCCGCAGACGACATCCTCATTTACATTCCGGTCGGCGTTCGCATCAATGTTGTTTTTTGACGTCAGCGGGCATCATTTTTCGGAACTGATGCCTGACAGGCAACAGTTCAAACAAATGATGCCTGATGACGCCGTTTACGTGGATCAGAACAAAAAGAACGCATCCCACATGACTATCAATGGACGAATTAGAATACAGACTGCGGATGAGGTGTGTTACAAATGCCACGGACTTCAGTTTATACGATCACCTCACATTGGTATACCAAATGTGTGCTACAAATAAGCTGAATTTTTACTGAACAATGTGGTCATCCAAGAAATCAGCTGAATTATTAAGTGAATATGAATTTTACAATGACATTTTTTTAGGATGTGAAATATCGTAACTGGAAAGTTATGGTACAATTATATTCAGTATTATAGTAACATTAATATCTAGTGAGAAAATTTGAAATTAAAAGGTAATTCTGAAATTTCTTCGGAGATTCAAAATTAGTTCGGAAAGCATTTGCAATATTCCTCAACTGATGTTTAATGCTTTGCATTCTAAGTCACAGCTGGTTAGAAGATTTTCAACCATCTTGGACAAGGAGGGTGACCAAAGCCTTATTTTATTCAAACACGAACTATCCATATACCTTCATGTAAAAGATCTCCTAATGTAATCTGGCTTCTTTTGACACTAATTTCTTTCAACTTGGATTTGAAATCAGATGTCTTGATATCATTTACTGGATGATATCTGCTCATACTGTTGAAAGCTGTAAGAGATATGAAAAAATAACAAATTAACATTCATAAAAAGTTCAGTACCTCAAATTAATAATATATTCTTGAGTAATTAAATGAAATTGGAAAAGAGACTATAAAATGCATACAGCATAAGATCACAAACATTTCTCAATAAACAAGTAATTGTCAATGAAGGCACCTATGCTAGTATGGATAAACATCCTGTGGAAGCAGTGAAATTGTATATTTAGAGGTTATGACACGAATGCTGATACAACACAAGGTAATAACCGATTTATCATATACCCATGCCCATAATTTTATTAATAGTATGAAAAACCTTAAATTTTGAGGCTTTAAAGTTTACTTTATTACACCTTGCACATAAATATCGGAATATCTATGTGAACAGGCTTCATTCATAAAGTATATGACAAAATCAACATCACGCGTAACAACGCTGCAAGTCCTACATATCTCAATGAACCTGAGAAGAAAGACACCGGGATATAAATGGACATCAAATCAGGGCCAATAATTATTATCATTCAAGGTAACTATGAAATTTACCAGGTCCAAGGAATATATTGAAAATGACTAAGGCAATGGGGTCATCTTGAACCACAAAATAGTGGTGGTACCAGGTGTCCGGTATGAGTAAGCGTACCCTGCCAGCTAGCTGCACCCGTCAAGATTGACCCCAAGCGACAAATCCAATGTTATTTGGTGAAATCACCAAATTACTTTTGTGAGTCAAAATTTGGTATGCTGTCGC
Source organism: Ptychodera flava (assembly GCF_041260155.1). Taxonomy (NCBI): domain Eukaryota; kingdom Metazoa; phylum Hemichordata; class Enteropneusta; family Ptychoderidae; genus Ptychodera; species Ptychodera flava. Next base: position 350,646 of record NC_091946.1, read on the forward strand.
TCATCATTCGAGAAACAGACAGGTCATATTTTGATACAACATCTCTGTATCTATCATAGAACTTCTTAAATGATTTCACCAATCTACTTTCTGAGAATCCTTGCCTCACTAACTTTTGAGTTAATAGGCTGTGTCTAACTCTAAAGTCTTCATATGAATTGTATGCTCTACTGCATCTCAGGAGTTGTGAAATATACACACCATAAGCTGGAGATGATGGTATATTGCTTGACAAAAAGGGAAAGTTTATGATTTCAAAATTGAAATCGTCTCTTTTGTCATACAGCTTTTGTTTAGTGTATTTTGTCTAATTTCAAAAAATATGTCTAGGTATGATGACAAGTCCACACTTTCAGTTGTCTCCTTTATTTCTAAATGATCTGGGTAGATGTGGTGTAGATAACTGGATATACCAGGATTGTTTAAACTGATGAGATCATCAAAAATCATCATACAGGAGGAACCTTTTAACCGATCAAAACCTGTCCTCAGCTTTAAATCTATCATGATTTCAATTTCAATTGTGCTCGATCATTGTACGGCACGGAGCTCATGTGGAGAGGGGCTGCCATTTTGTTTGTTTACCCTGAGCATTGGCATGTCAACAATCGTCGCTCGCACAATAGCTGCTTGCTCACTACCTGTGCTGGCGCTGTGCAAACTGCAAAATGTTTGCCAGAGCTTGGCCAAAAATACGAGAACTTTAACAGGAAAATCATGGGAAAACATTACAAGTCTCAACATGTTATTTCCGTATTTGGCAACCAGAAATACCTAATATGTTCCTCAAAACCCTTCAATTTTTTACGTCGGCGACATCACTTTGCAGGAGGGGAGCGGCAGCAATTTTGTTTGTTTACATTGTTTACCAACAAACTGCTGATGTATATCAGGAAAACTCCAAAACCAATGATGTTTATCGTACATATCTCGACATTTACCATGAAATATCATAACGTCACTAGGAAGAAGCAATATGAGCATGGATATATGATAATAGTTTTTACCTCTTGTCTATGACAGCTGAATGACAATGTGCAATTGGTTATATTCTAGGGTGATTTATAGTACTTTGTCCTTGCACATAGTTTGAAAGGAATTAGTCAAGGTATGTCTGTGTCATAGCTCTAGGCATAAAAAGGTCATTAAAAATAGCGTCAAGTACACTGAAGCTCCTCAAGTGTGAGGCCAGTTGAAGTAGTTGGTTGTTGGTAAGCAGTAATTGACTTGGAGGCATGGGGTTGGGATATGGGATACACAAGATTTGTGTTAGATACATTTAATTGTATATACGGCATGATTTGGCTCATTAACCCTTTCAGGCCGGGTACCCAATATATCGGTGTAACCTTTGACCTCCAGGGGCTTCCCCAGTAAATGTGATGTCATTCTTTCAATTTTCCTTATAGGGGGGTTATAGGGGGGTTAGGGGGGTATTACCAACACATGGCATTCATTTCCAAAGGCCTTTCTATTGATATACAACATGGCGACCTGTGCATAGAGGTTTATTGTCGATCGGGTCAAAAAGTTCGTGATTTTTGAAAGGACTTTTACACTGCAATGCAGATATGAATGGCCACTGAAATTGATCTAAATGTTGCCACACTTGTGTAATTGGTTTGTAAAGTTGTTCCAAAACTAGCCTCAGAAGTTGCACTGACTTGTTATAACTGCCGGTGAAAATCAAAAAGCTTTTATGGACCCATAATAAACACACACCACTGAGTAAACTTTGCAGTGCACTTCACATACACAGAATCATATTATATTCTTTTTATACCGCAGCTCTGAGTTACATTTATCACAGCTGAGTCAGAGTCTAGTTGTCGTTAGACTCTTGCTGCCTTTGCATTGTATGAAGTTCTTTGGCAAAAAAATCATGATCAACAAGAAGAGAGGTGTAAATACGCCAGAAGCAGTATGTGAGAAAGTTGTCGAAATGTACAAGGATAGAAAGTCAGGAAATCTTTACCCTACACATACAGACACTAATCAGTTCCTACTTTATTGCTTTATCTCAACAATTTACAGCGGAAGCCTACTGTGAAACAACACTATCATCTGTCTGTTGTTTGTCACAACTCAACTAATAAGTGTGCAGGAAGTGAACGATCCAACAGAAATCGATGAAGAAGAATTGCAACGCCTGCTTGAAATTTTTGAGTTGGACTCTAGCGGAGATGAGTTTCCTGGATTTACTGCCGATGAAATATATGAAGCGACTCAACGTTTTCATAGAAATTTTCGTGGTTCAGGACGTCGAGGAAGGGGAAGACTGCGCAGCAATCATGGGAATTCCCGTGCCCAACAACTGGGACACGGTCGTCGAACCCCTGGTACCAGATGTATGGGCAATGCAGCTGCCGTTGAGCATCAAGATGATCCAAACATTGTATGGTTTGGAGAAGAAAGAGAACGTGAGTTTATCGACTTTGACAGTGAAAACTGTGGTCCCACATTCAATCTGACAGAACACAGTGAAGCAATTGAGTATTTTGAGATGTTTTTTACTGATCAAGTGTGGGACCTTCTGGTGACTGAAACAAATTGTAATGCTGGGAGAAAAATACAGGAAGGAGCAAAGGGAGCTTGGAGTGAAGTGACTAAACCTGAGATGAAAGCATTCATAGGTTTGTTGCTGGCTACTAGCATTATGAAACTACTGTCCTTGAAAATGTACTGGAAACTTGACAGCTTTGTGTTTGAAACAAATTTCTCTGTTGTGATGAAACGAGATAGATTTCTGCAACTGTACAGATCTCTGCATTTTTCAAATAATGCAGCACAAGGTCCTGATAATACTGACAAACTGTACAAAGCGAGGAGATTTCTTGATCTGATTGTGCCAAAGTATGCAGAACTGTACAAGCCAAAGAGAACTCAGTATTGATGAGTGTATGGTACCATGCAAGGGAAGGGTGTCATATAAAAACAGTTTATCAAAAACAAACCAGTGAGATACGGTATCAAGAAGTGGGTGCTGGCAGAAAGCCAAATTAGGTATGTACTGAGATCAATAATGTACCTTGGTAAATGTGATGGTGGGCAGGAGGGCCCTGTTGGACAGTCTGCATCAGAAGCCGTTGTCTCGAAGCTAATGCAAGGGTATTGTAATAAAGGACACCACCTGTACACCGACAACTACTATACTTCAGTATCACTGTGTTTGAAGCTGTATGATGTCAACACTTATGCCTGTGGAACAGTGCGGTCAAACAGAAAGTATATCAAAGAGACTGACACAACGTGAACTGCGTCAGAAAATGGAAAATGAGTGGACCAGTACTGTTCCAATCTTGGTTTGACAACAAGGCTGTATACTTTCTTTCCACAATCCACTCACCTTTCCATCCACCTACAGCAGCTACAGAAATAAGTCATCGTTGATGACACAGTCCCCACTTGTTAATCAGTATTTGATTACAGGTCCTCAAAGAGGATAGAGTCCTCTTCATTAGGTCTGTGATAAAAATACTTTTGAATGAATTCGCTTGATACATGTCTGAGTTATGGTTCAGGACATGAAAAAAATCGTAACAAAATGGTCGCACAGTGGCCATATTGGATCGCATCACAAAAGCATAGCTATGACATTGGTCGATGTCCTTGTACCAACTTTGAATAAAATTGGTCAAACATGCGGATATGCCTGAAAATGGCTCTGTACATGAAAAAATCGTAATAAAATGGCCACCTGGCGGCCATATTGGATCGTATCACAAAACAGATTGATGTGCATAGCTATGACATTGGTCGATGTCCTTGTACCAACTTTGAATAAAATTGGTCAAAACATGCGGATATGCCTGAGAAATGGCTCTGTACATGAAAAAATCGTAATAAAATGGCGCCTGCCGGCGGCCATATTGGATCGTATCACAAAACAGATTGATGTGCATATGTATGACATAGGTCAATGTCCTTGTACCAACTTTGAATAAAATCGGTCAAAACATGCCTGAGTAATGGCTCTGTACATGAAAAAATCGTAATAAAATGGCCGCCTGGCGGCCATATTGGATCGTATCACAAAACAAATTGACATGCATATCTATGACATTGGTCAATGTCCTTGTACCAACTCTGAATAAAATCGGTTGAAACGTGCCTGAGTTATGGCTCTGTACATGAAAAAATCGTAATAAAATGGCCGCCTGGCGGCCATATTGGATCGTATCACAAACCAAATTGACATGCATATCTATGACATTGGTCAATGTCCTTGTACCAACTCTGAATAAAATCGGTCAAAACATGCCTGAGTAATGGCTCTGTACATGAAAAAATCGTAATAAAATGGCCGCCTGGCGGCCATATTGGATCGTATCACAAAACAAATTGACATGCATATCTATGCCATTGGTCAATGTCCTTGTACCAGCTCTGAAATCGGTCAAAACATGCCTGAGTAATGGCTCTGTACATGAAAAAATCGTAATAAAATGGTCGCCTGGCGGCCATATGGATAGTATCACAAAACAAATTGATGTGCATATCTATGACATTGGTCAATGTCCTTGTACCAACTCTGAATAAAATCGGTCGAAACATGCCTGAGTAATGGCTCTGTACATGAAAAATTGTAATAAAATGGCCGCCTGGCGGCCATATTGGATCGTATCACAAAACAAATTGACGTGCATCTGTATGACATTGGTCAATGTCCTTGTACCAACTTTGAATAAATCGGTTGGAACATGCCTGAGTAATGGCTCTGTACATGAAAAAATCGTAATAAAATGGCCGCCTGGCGGCCATATTGGATCGTATCACAAAACAAATTGACATGCATATCTATGACATTGGTCAATGTCCTTGTACCAACTCTGAATAAAATCGGTCAAAACATGCCTGAGTAATGGCTCTGTACATGAAAAAATCGTAATAAAATGGTCGCCTGGCGGCCATATTGGATCGTATCACAAAACAAATCGACGTGCATCTGTATGCCATATGAAGTAATCCTTGTATCAAGTTTGAATGAAATCGCTCCAGGCATCTCAGAGATATCTGCGTGAACGGACGGACGGACGCACGCACGGACGGACGGACGCACGCACGCACGGACGCACACACGCACGGACATGACCAAACCTATAAGTCCCCCCGGACGGTGTCCGTGGGAACTAATAACCACTGTGCAACGTCGTTCATCATCTGGAGTTCTAAATCATTTTTTTTAGATCAATTCAGAAAACTTTATTATCTCCTCTAGAGAAATTTACATGTGGTTCTTAACACCAAAATACACAACACACAATACACTTACACACAAAGGGATAAAAATTGAGACTGGACACTACCCTAATTTGACTTGTTTAAAATTGAAATTGAATTCCGAATAAAACTCAGCTTCGTTCTCACAGCTCTATTACTTTGGAACTCGTAAACGACGGCCCGATGGCAGGTTCTCATAGAATCTACTTAAGACGTGATTTTGATCTTTTAAAATTTCTTTTGCCTTCTTTTTTATGCGTCGGATATATAGATCACTGAGATTTAACTGTCGCCCATCAACAATCTTATTACATATATTCACAATTCTACCGAGAATGCTTTTGCTACACAAACCCAAACCTCCAAACCATCCCAAAAATGAAAATGTTAACACGGATTCGATAAAACAACGATAAAACGTTTTTAAGATTGCAGAATTGACACTAAGTGATCTGAGCTTCTCACGTATGTTTAGTTAGCTGAAAACCGAGAATCAAGTTGTGCGCATACAAAAGACGAGCGTAAAGTTGGCGTCATACTCATCCTCATCCTCAGCCTCAGGTGACCTTTCTAGCTGACGCTGAAAATGACGCTACTCAGCGTCAGCTTCAGCGTCGTATCCGAAGATTGCCGAAGTTATGCTACCCGATGACGGATAAATGATAAAATTCGCCCATAACTGAAGAAAATAACAACTCCATTCTTTCTCAACTTCCTTTTGAATCATAAAACTGGTTCGCAGGTAATATTTTATCGTTTGAATATCTCATACAGACAAGTTGTTTGAAATGTTCGTAATTTTCAGCCCAAGGATCCGTGACTGTGTTTGTTGGTATCCTCTCAACTCTTGCGTTAAGATTTTCCAAAAATTGGTGCAAACAAGGTATACATGGTCCGAAATGTGTAAAAATCGCCACCATGAGAGGCGATATGAAAGCCCTAATTATTCAGAGGACATATAAAACAATCAACTTGTATAATTATGACTTGAGGCCTCAAAAGTCAAGGTATTAAACATAGAAACCTTTGAACTTTAAGGAAATTAAGGGCTAAGAATGTTGCGTTGTAACTACATCGTGAGAAACTGATTTTAAGAGGAGAGGTTACTAAATATTATGACATACAAACTCCACTGTGTTTTGATTAACATTTGCAGTGATATGAAACTTGGAGCACATTTTTAAAGTCGTTTTTACACTTATCATTCCATCAGATGCATTCGGGAATAATCGGATCTGACGCTGGCGAAGCTGACGCTGTAGCCTCATCCTCATCCTCATTTTCGCGTGACCCCTGAGGCTGAGGATGAGGATGAGTATGACGCCAACTTTACGCTCGTATACAAAAGCTAAATTTACACAGGGCAAAGGTCGTGTGCAATAAATATCACGTGATTATATGTTAATGAGCTACAGAGCTTCGTAGCAACCGGGCGGGACCTTTACGTTTCTATGGCCTTTAACCAATAAAAATGATCAAAATGATGTCAAACAAGTGTAAGAATGTTCTTTGGGAACTAATTTTATGAATATGTATGATTTGGGGCGGTCAGGTCATTGTAAACCCGCGAAAATTTGATCGAGTTGTCGGCCTACCCAGCGACTCACATCTGTCTGCCAGCTGTTGTTTAAATTTTTGAGGTCAAATTTTGTCGGCGATTTTTGATATTTTCTTGAGTTTGTGAACTAATTTCACCAACATAGTAAGTTAAGGCTACTTATTTTTATTACATTCCAACAAAGTTTCACTGAGGCTAATTTTTTTTTTGTAAGGTTTTGGAAAAAAAATTTACGCAGTGGTTGAGACTCTGTTTACACTTCAGTTCATTGACCTTCATTGTAATTTACAACCCAGCTGACGGCCTTCTACTTTATTTTCTTGAGTTTGGCATGATTTTTTTGCGGTTTCTTATTTTTTCGTGTTGTGAAGATGTCTGGTTTTGATTTTCATCTTGCCTGCCTCAGAAAAATATGCAGAATGTGTGAGTGGAGGGCCCAAAATTCAGTAGATGAGCTGACAGGAAAATGTCCTAAATTATCAGGTATGTAAGAGTATCTCAAACCATACATTCCGAGTTCCAAAACCGAGTCGGACTTGCAAGTCCGAGTACTCGGACTTGCATACTCCGAGTAAAACTGCTTACTCGGACTTGTATACTCCGAGTACATGGCCTACTCGGACTTGTATACTCCGAGTACACGGCCTACTCATACTTGAATACGCCGATACGTGTTCCTTAGTGCATATTTTGCCATACCGGTCAATAAACGATCTGTCGAAAAAATGTATTTTATTACTCGCGGAGTTTACGGCTAGCGCGGATCGATATGTCGAAAATCTGCTCTTTTGAAAAAAGGAATTTCATTTTCACGATGTCTTGTAGGGTCCTACTAATTACTGCCCGTGACTGCCCGTAGCTGCCCGAGAACTGCCCGAGAACTGCCCGAGGACTGCCCGAGGAAAAAGTGGGCCAAATTTCGCCCATTTTAACACTAAGCCAATAGGTTGAACTTAAATCATGCCCAGCCAACCCAAAATATCATTGATTTGGTGTTTTCTGTAGCGGTTTTAGAACCCGAAACACGCCGGGCTTTCGACTAGAAAGACGTCCCCATCTTGCTTGTTGAGATCATACCATTCAGTGCAAGGGGTGGTAGACTGTCAGGCTGTACGCGCTCGGCGAGGTTATTGTGCCACCTCTCGAACTGAATGGTATGATCTCACTATCGAGCCTGCGACGTCCTTCAAGCCCGGCGTTTTCCGTGTTCCAAAACTGCCGGAGAAAACATCTGGTTAACGCCAAATCAATGATATTTTTGGTTGGCTGGGCATGGTATAAACTGAACCTATTGGCCAAGTGTTAAAATGTGCGAAATTTGGCCCACTTTTTCCTCGGGCAGTGCTCGGGCAGTTCTCGGGCAGTCCTCAGGCAGCTAGGCAGCTACGGGCAGTCATGGGCAGTAATTAGTAGGACCGGTCTTGTAATCTGTAGCGATGTATATATTTAACCACGGTCCCTCCACAAGGAGCGACCGTGATTTTACCATCAGAAGAAAGCTACTGCCACGGCCAGCAGCGAAGTTTTTTGAAAGATGACTTAGACATAACATTTACAGTAAAGCCAACAAGTCATCGTTGATGACACAGTCCCCACTTGTTAATGGGTACTTTGATTACAGGTCCTCAGAGAGGATAGAGTCCTCTTCATTAGGTCTGTGATAAAAATACTTTTGAATAAATTTGCTTGATACATGTCTGAGCTGTAGTTCAGGACATGAAAGAAACGTAATAAAATGGCCACATGGCGGCCTTATTGGATCGTATCACAGAACAAATCTATGTGCATATGTATGACAGACATCCAGCTCTATGGGTTTGCTCAGAATTAGATATATGCAAATTTAATGAGGTACAGTATGAAGCATCATAAGGTCTCCCATCATACCATATATGAAGGGTGTACCACTTGTGGTTCCTGAGTTATGGACAAATATGTATATTTAAGGTCAAAGGTCATCAACGTCATGTGACATTTTGTCAAAAAAATTGTAGTGCTAAGTTATCCCTATATACCAAAAATCAGACCTCTAGCTCTATTTGCTTGCTAAAAATTAGATATGCACATAACTAATGAGGTACAATATGTGGCGTCATAAGGTGTCCCGTCATACCATATATGAAGGGTGTAGCACTTGTGGTTACTGAGTTATGGACAAATATGTATATTTTAGGTCAAAGGTCACCGAGGTCACATGACATTTTGTCAAAAAATTGTATTGCCAAGTTATCCCTATATACCAACAATCAGACCTCTAGCTCTATTGGCTCGCTCAAAATTAGACATGCGCATAATTGATGAGGTACAATATGTGGCGTCATAAGGTGTCCCGTCATACCATATATGAAGGGTGTACCACTTGTGGTTCCTGAGTTATGGACAAATATGTATATTTGAGGTCAAAGGTCACCGAGGTCACGTGACATTTTGTCAAAAAAATTGTAGTGCTAAGTTATCCCTATATACCAAAAATCAGACCTCTAGCTCTATTTGCTTGCTCAAAATTAGATATGCACATAATTAATGAGGTACAATATGTGGTGTCATAGGGTGTCCCATCATACCATATATGAAAGGTTTAGGACTTGTGGTTACTGAGTTATGGACAAATATGTATATTTGAGGTCAAAGGTCACCAAGGTCACGTGACATTTTGTCAAAGTGTCTGAGATATCTGCGTGAACGGATGGACTCATGGATGGACTCATGGACAGACATGACCCAATCTAAAAGCCCCCTTGACTTTATCTTTGGGGACTAAAAACTGTGTAACTGCATCCTTTTTGCAATATGAATACGATGAGAAACTAAATTTTTATTTTTCTTGGCCTTATACATGGGAGTCTATGGACTGCCTTATACATGGGAGTCTATGGACTGCCTTATACATGGGAGTCTATGGACTTCCTTATACATGGGAGTCTATGGACTGCCTTATACATGGGAGTCTATGGACTGCCTTATACATGGGAGTCTATGGACTGCCTTATACATGGAAGTCTATGGACTGCCTTATACATGGGAGTCTATGGAGGTGAAAACTAAAAAGTCCTCTAACACGGCCAAATTTGATCGCATTGTGAAACAAATCGATGTGCATCTGTATGAGGTAGGGTACTATCCTTGTACCAAGTTTGAACGAAATCGCTCCAGGCGTCTCTGAGATATCTGCGTGAACGGACGGACGCACGGACGCACACACGCACGCACGCACGGACGCACGCACGGACATGACCAAACCTATAAGTCCCCCCGGACGGTGTCCGTGGGGACTAATAAACTTCAGGCAAGTCAAGCCACTGACTCAGTTCGATATCGCACAATCGTTTGATTAGCGAAATAAATGCATGACATCACAGGTCAAGTCAGGTTATTGTTTACGACCAAGTGGTCACTCGCACTGGGTTCATACTATACACGAGCGCACTGTGCTCATTTTATTTTGAAAAATTATTAGTTTAATTATTTTATCAAGACATAAATATGCCTAAAATGCTTGGGAAAGTCTATCATGGCCTCGCAACGCTAGCAAACCAAGGCCATGACGTCACAGGTCGACAGGTCATTCATATTCGATAATGGCGTCCGTAATGTAATTCGCCGCGATGCATCGCGGTGATCATGAAACGTTGTTGTGCCCAATTCAAGTCATGTATCAAATCAGGATCTGATCCGGTAATGAAACGAAAAGACAAGACAAACTAATAATTTGCGTGACGGTAGCTACACTCGACAACGACAATGACTTGAGCCACCGACCGTGCTTGAGCGTGTTGTACTAGATCAGAGATCAGAGAGATCGCGTTAACAACTCTTTTCTTTGAGCGACTGGAAGTACATGTACTGTATACGCTGTTTGCAAATTTTTATCACAAGATCGAATATTTCCTCTGTTTTTCCAGCATTGTTTTTCTATAAGCAAGTGTAACTCGGCGTATTCAACTCCGAGTAGGCCATGCACTCGGAGTATACAAGTCCGAGTAAGCAGTTTTACTCGGAGTATGCAAGTCCGAGTACTCGGACTTGTAAGTCCGACTCGGTTTTTGAACTCGGAGTATGCTGTTGAAAGCACTCTTACATACCTCAAATTATGTTCTAAATAAACAGATCAGATTTGTTTTACTTTTGGTATTGATGTAAAGACTGATGAACAGGATGCGCATCCAAACCACATTTGTTATTTATGTTATAAGCGTTTGTTCAATGATACAGTATTTTCTTTCATCAATGATGTATGGGAACCCCACCCAAGAACAGGAGAATGCAATGTTTGTAAAGAATTTAAACAGCAAAGTAAAGGAGGAAAGCCAAAAAAGGTAACACGGGGCAGACCACCAACAAAATCAAAACAAAATCATGACCATGACTGCCAAACTGATGTAATTTTAACAGAGGATGGTAAGGCTCACTTAATGCAACAAGCTGAAATGTCACCAACTTTTGATTGGCCTGACCAATTTCAGCCAATACCAATGGATAATGTAAAATGCACCATTTGCCTGTCTGTTTTCACTAATCCTTCGGAGACACCATGTGAACATGATTTTTGTAGTAAATGTCTTGTTGAAGTATTTCTTACTGAAAATGCCCAGTGTGTCCGTTGTCCATTTTGTACCCAGTCTGTATGTTGTTTTTCTGTCCGTCCTGCCAAGTTGTATTTTATTAATATTTTACTTTCTTTACCAATGAAATGCCAAACATGTCAACAAATTTGCAACTCCTCTGACCTTAATAAACACAGCTGTACAACAAGTCAGATTACAGAGTCAAATAAACAAAGTGAACAAACAGCAAGCATACTGTCAGTATTAGAGCAACTGATAGAATTACCACTCATAAAGGACTTGGAGAAAGTGGCAACACATTTACTGAAAAGTAAACTAAATAAATCAGCAGATGGAAAAACAGCCATCTACAAAACAGGAGGACCAGTAAGTTTGTTTTTTTATTTTTTATTGATATTGATATTGCAACAATGAAATTTTTAACAGAAAATATACAGAATGTTATGTGTGGATATTGATCATTTAATGAGTTCACAGAAAACACTAGTATATATGCTGCTGGGCTAGGGTAGATTGTAGTAAATTGAAAAAGAACTGCTCATCCAAAGTTTATAACTTAGATAAGAATGAAAAGTCAGTGGTCTTTTACATTATTTGATGATGATATGCTTTGCATTCTAAAATATGTATTTCAGGATATTTCTGCCCAGATAAATATTTATTTCATTCAGTGACACAAGACTCAGTTGTAACCAAATCTGTCTACATCATTAATGCTCAATTTATTTCTTCTTACAGAACCTTGACATGCATATGCATGACATAGGTCAATGTCCTTGTGCAAACTTTTAATAAAATCAGGACGTGCCTGAGTTATGGCTATGTACATGTAAAAATTGTAACAAAATGGCCGCCATGCGGCCATATTGGATTATATTGTGAAACAAACTGAAGTGCATATATATGATAAAGGTCAATGTCCTTGCATCAACTTTGAATAAAATCAGTTAAGATGTGCCTGAGCTATGGCTCTTTACATGAAAAAATCGTAACAAAATGGCCGCCATGCGGCCATATCTGATTGTATCACAAAACATATCAATGTGGATATGCATGCCATGGCATAGGTCAATATCTTTGTACCAACTTTGAATAAAATCGGTTGAAACGTGCATGATTTATGGCTCCGTACATGAAAAAATTCAAACAAAATGGCCGCCATGCGGCCATATTGGATCATATCATGAAACAAATTAACGTGCATATGTATGATATAGGTTAATGTCCTTGTACCAACTTAGAATAAAATCGATTGAGATGTGCCTGAGTTATGGCTCCGTACATGAAAAAATCGTAACAAAATGGCCGCCTGGCGGCCATATTGCATCGTATCAGAAAACAAATCGACGTGCATATGTATGACATATGAAGTAATCCTTGTACCAAGTTTGAATGAAATCACTCCGGGCATCTCTGAGATGTCTACGTGAACGGACGGACGGACGGACAGACATGACCAAACCTATAAGTCCCCCCGGACGGTATCCCTGGGGACTAAAAAATAGACAGAGAAGGCTTGATAAAAAGAAAAGATGGGAGTGGGTAAAAAAATGTACAAGGGATCTGGTAAAAAAGTAATGCTACCTCATCAATCTTTTAGACCCTACCTTGTCCTGAATATCAAATGTTCCATCCCTTGGTATTACATAACGCCAGATAACAGGAAATGTATTTACAACCTTGGGGATTTTTGAATTAATGCTATGAGTGTTATCATTCTAATGTAAACAGCACTTAAGTTAGTTACAAATAGTGAAATGCCTTCCACCGTGATTACAACATCTGGAATTATCCTGGATCCAAATTTCTCATCAGTCGAGTCTTGTATGTCTTACATAGGAAAGTTGCAAAAATTGGTCTGCAATGAAAAAATTCACCTCAGCTTTGTTTTCTGGATCAAATTTTCCTACAAAGTGATACAACTATGACAAAATTATGTTCACAGCCTATGAAACGGTCTCACAACATATCCTGGGTTGGTGTAGGTCATTTAAGGTCACAAACTGAGAAAATATACAAATTTGGGGGTTTCCCAACACTATGAGCAGAAAATTTATCTAATAACACCTTTATACCAAATTACGAAGCTATCAAACAAATAATTTTGAGAGCAAGTTTTCTTGACCAAAAATGACAATATTGTCTTAAAAATACAAATTTGTATATTTAAGGACAATTTCCACACATCTAACTATTGTCATCTCTGTACGTCTGTGTACCAAATATAAAAGCTGTCTGTCCAGGGGTTTTAAAAAGAAAATACTGTTTAAGATTTTTTGACCAAAATTGACAAAATTGCTCCAAAATAGTAATTTTCCCAATTTTGTCATAATTTCAACAAACTAGAAGAGTAACACCCTCGCAAAGATCCAACCCAAATTTGAGAGCAATTCGGCGGCGGTTTCAGAGAAGAATAATTTTTACTGAAAATGAGAAAAATCACCAAAAAATTCAGCAAAAATACAAAATTAAGGAGTATCTTCACAATATTCATAAGACTGTATAAGGTTCACCTGAGGTACTTGCACACAAATTTTCAAAGCAATCAAAACAGTGGTTCTGGAGTTATTAATTATTGACTATTTTCACATTTTGTAAGCTCATTCGCATAATTTTGGTAATTCAGACTTCATTTGAACAAAATCCCATCTATAACCCAGGATGCATAAACATACCAAATACAAAGCTGAAACGTGCAGTGGTTTGCGTGTTTTTGATGTTGACGGACATACTGTACGTACGTACGTACATACATACATATACATACATACACACACACATACATACAGACGCCATCAACTTCAGCTTATATGATAACCTCACATTGGTATAACCAAATGTGAGCTAATAAAACCAGATATGAACTGAAAATGCTCACGTGTATCATTATTACTGCAGTTATGTGTAAATTTGAACCTTTGCCACATGTTTGCAACTTCATCGAAAGTATTATGATCAACATAATGAACAATATTCACAGCCGATTTTTCAAAGCAATCAAAACAGCGGTTCTTGAGTAAGTAATTTATGACCAATTTCACATTTTTGAGCTCATTTGCATAATTTGGGCAAAACTGACTTCATTTGAACAGATTCCATCTATAGCCCTGGATGCACCCACTTAAAAAGATAGCGGTTCACGAGTTTTGATGTTGATGGACATAATTTACGCATATACATACACACATACACACAGACACCACCAACTTCAGCTTATAAGATAACCTCACATTGGTTTACCAAATATGAGCTAAAAATGCCCAAAAATACAAATATGGAAATTTCACCGCAATTTGAACAAACCTAACTGAAGTCACCCCAGGTTAACTGCATATCAAATTTCAATCAGACATGCAGTTTCAGAGAAGAAGGAAATTGTTGACAAACGACAAAGAATGGATGCCAAACGAAAATCAGGCTATTTGATAAGCTCCGCATCGCTGTCAGCAGAGATAAAAAATCCCACTAATGGCCACAGAGGACAGCCCCCTCATTGCTTCCATTTGATCAAATTTTGAAATACGTAAATAGCGGTATCTTTATTCAAGCTGCATACACAAGCAACATGAAGGGACATTTCTACCTGAAGAATGACAGACGACGGATGCCAAAGGAAAATCAGCCTATTTGATAAGCTCTACATTGCTGTCAGCAGAGATAAACCAGATATGAACTGAAAATGCTCACGTGTGTTCATATACACTGCATATGTGTGTTAATTTAAACTTCTGATATTTGTTTGTAACTTTTTGTAGAATAATCAACATCATGGACATATTCACGATAGATGACTTGGAAAGGACATTGTCTATAAATATAACTTAGATGGGAAAAAAATTTAACTGTCTTTGACTGCTGTCATTGTCAGCATTCATAAGCGTATATTAAGTGGAATAGATTGTTACAGGGGTTCATGCTATACACGGCATATTGACATTATCATAAAGTGATGTAACACCGAAAACACATTCTTTTGGGAAACAATGTTTAATTTTAAGAATGCAAGTAATCACATTAAAAAATGAGTATGTTTGATATTGCTTTCAAGAAAATAGCTGGAATGCGAGTGATTGAGAAAGACCTATGCAAAAGTAATTTGGACTTTGTGTGTGTGAGTTACTCTGGTGCCAAGTTTATATGACATCACTGCTTGAATCTCTCAAAAATGTGCGTATATAGTTACATTATGGAATACAGAAAATAAAATTGTTATTGTATATCCATATGGATTGTATGGTAAAACAAATAATAGTGTATGTTTATTGTTATATAATAATCTGTTCTAAGCGTAAATGAGATCATTGCAGGAATGTCTGAGAAATTTCTGTTAGCAGTTATGTTATTAAAATACAGGAAACGAATTTATTGTATGGCCATATGTACCATGTGGTGGAACATATCGATATGTATACAAGCATGCATATGCATGCGTAAATGTTTAACTGCCTTGGGACTCATAATAAAAAACGTTACATATCAAGTAAAGTACAAGTAATTTAAATGAAACAACAAAGTATTAATTATAATGTTCATAAGTGAAGAAGAAGTAAAATAGTGAGAAAACTGCTGGTTGAAGCCTTTTTATTGTTCTTTGCTGTCAGTTGGTTCCTCAGTGCATACAGCATCTTCAGTGTCCATTGCTGGCCTGTAGGAATTAAATTTGAAATTACTGATGGATTCATGATAAATATATATGTTATGTGACAATTCATTGTGAGAAGAACATATGTGGGGAAAAAATAAGGAGTGGGAAAAAATGTACGAGGGATCTGGTAAAAAGTAATGCTACTAGACCCTACCCCCTCCTGAACATTAAATGTTTTACTCCTTACATAAGACCAGCTAGCAGGAAATGTATTTACAACCTTGGGGATGTTTTAATTAATGCTATGAGTGCTATCATTCGAATGTAAACAGCACTTAAATCAGTTACAGATAGTGAAATGCCTTACACTGTGGGGGGATTACGACATCTGAAATTGTGTGGATCCAAATTTCTCATCAGTTCTTGTGTGTTTTATATGCAAAAGTTGCAATAATTGGTTTTGCAATGAAGAAATTTATTTCAACTTTATTTTCTGGATCAAATTTTAGTACAAATTGATATTAAATATGACAAAATTATGTTCACAGCCTTTGAAACTCTCACACAACATATCCTGGGTTGGGGTAGGTCATTTAAGGTCACAAACTGAGAAAATTACCTAAAATATAAAAATTTGGGGGTTTCCCAACAATTTGAGCAGAAAATGTATGTAATAACATCCTTCGGGACTTTTGTAACAAATTACAAAGCTATCAGACAATTAATTTTGAGATCAAGTTTTCTTGACCAAAAATGACAAATTCTCTTTAACCCTTTCACCACCATGATTTGTCCCAAATCCATTGTTTTCTATGGTAAAGTTGGACCTGTATACAGGGAACTGGGGGTGAAAGGGTTAAAATACAAATTTGTATATTTCAGGACAATTTCCACATATCTAATTATTGTCATCCCTGGACATCTGTATATGAAATATAAAAGTTGTCTGTCCAGGGGCTTTAAAAAGAAAATGTTTTCTAAGATATTTTGACCAAAAGTGACAAAAATTGCCCCAAAACAGTAATATTTCCAATGTTGTTGTAATTTCAACAATTTGAAGGGTAACACCCTTACAAACATCCAATCCAAATTTGAGAACAAATGGGCTGGTGGTTTCAGAGAAGAATAAATTGTACTTAAAATGAGAAACATAAACAAAAAATTCCACAAAAATACAGAATTCGAGATTGACAATATTCATGAACTGATTTTGATCAACCTGAGGAACCTGTATATCAAATATCAAAGCAATCAGATAAGCGGTTTCAGAGAAAAACATTTTTTGACTAAAAATTGAAAAAATTACCCCAAAAATAGGAACATGCAAATTTCATTCCAAATTTTAAAGACCTAATTTAGAATACCTAAAGGAACCTGCACACAAAGTTTTAGCCCGATCTAAGAC
Source organism: Ptychodera flava (assembly GCF_041260155.1). Taxonomy (NCBI): domain Eukaryota; kingdom Metazoa; phylum Hemichordata; class Enteropneusta; family Ptychoderidae; genus Ptychodera; species Ptychodera flava. The sequence goes on from NC_091946.1 coordinate 367,979, forward strand.
GGTTACAGAGTTTTAGCAATTTGCAGTGTTTTTTCTTTTGAATTGATTCAGCTTATATGATAAACCACATTGGTATACCAAATGTGAGCTAAAAATATTATTGCCGTTATAAGTGGGTTTATGTCCTGTCGCAGTATAAGACAATTCGCCTAGTGGTGATAGGCAAATTGTCTTTGGTCTCAGGTAAAAGAAACATGTATTCAGACAACAATATAGCTGGTAGGTATCACATTCTGTAAATGACATTAGGTTAGGAAATAATACTTACTGTATTGCTGTTACTGTGTCCATATTTTTTGTAAACATCACTTCCAGTGGCAGTCTCTCAAGTATTGATTCTTGAGTTCCAAGAGTCCATAATTGTGGACATTCAAGATATTCTCCATCCATAACAACAGATGGAGGACTGTGAAGAAAGTACAATGTCAGTCAGAGACATTACATATCAGAATATTTCGGAATGCATGTGTTCGTGTGTTCTATTTATACTGTGACATGTGAGAGAATATGAGTAAGTGGTCTCCAACGACAAATTGCTATGGCATATCACATTGTCAATAGAAGAACATTCATCTTATTCCGATTTCACCAATATCAGTGCACTCATATTACTAGGGTACTTTTGTCATTAATGGTAAACCTAAAAGCACATGCTAAAATTTTGAAACACCAAAACAGACTGTACAAACAAACAATAATAGTCGCGATTCATCATTGCTACCTATGTACTCAGTGTGTCCACGTCTTCAAGTTTACAATATCTAGTATAGCGAGAAAAACCTAAATTGAAAAACCCTACCCAAAATCCCTAACCCTAATTAAACGACGGCTTTCCATGGAACTACGAACTGGTACCACGACGAAATTAGCTTTGAGTGACGTGACGACACTAGTCCATCAAGCATATGAAACTCGTCGATTGTCACAAAAATCTTTACAATGAACTTTTTTTAAGAAATAGTATGTTGGTGGTCGTTGTAGTCAGAGGTCCTCTTATTGGTTCTGATGTTACATACGCGTAACTTAAGTTAGCTGCCCAACGAACGTCCCAGAGGCATACACCGCAATCGACCTGACGCTTGTGCAGGCACAGCGCTGTGTCTGTGCACAAATGCTCTACAAATTTCCTTACCCCTGACTATCTTGTGTGTGAAATTCCGCGTAAACCATTCCACACTAATACTAAATAGTCTATATCTGTAAACTTATGTTCTTAACAAACAAGCGACCATGCAAGTCCATTAAAAATCAAACATGATCGTTCAGAAGTAGATCTCGGCCGCGAGTCGCAGTCGCCTTCAATCTCAAGCGTTTTGGTGCATACCGTTGTATTTACTTAATTACTTATGGCAAACCGTCCTCATCAAATTGTAGTATCAAACACAGCTCTGTACATCAAATTACGAGATAAAATCAAAATATCACATATAAATTGTGATTGATTACTTTGAACACGGTCCCTCCACAACAGGGACCGTCCTTTGATTTACTTACCCACACGACCGACAGTCTCAGTCTAGCAAACATCATCCAGAGTTCGTACTGCAGCAGCAACTTTAACAAGGGTAAGCGAGCGCAGATAGTTGGCTGGATAAGCGAAGAACTGTGAGTTTCCACTTCAAATGTCGAACAACTTCTTATGGCCAGGTATGAGCCAACACTACGGAGTATTTACCGATGGTGCACTCAATTTACACAACCATAGGGCTGCGGATCGACGCAAAACTAACGTGACTGGTCCTAGTCGCCATGAGCTCATTGTACAGCCTGAGTTGCTTTGGTAGAGCGCCCTCAACAGCAGATGTGCAATGACATTTTATTTACTGACAACAAAAGCCCACATCAAATTAATTTCAGTTATTCCAATTAAGCAATCATGTATCCATTGCGTACATTGATTAAACAGTTATTGCCATTGCACTGTTGGATGCCTAAACAATTCACTCAGATCACTGATTTTGAAGTTATTGTAAGTTTTATTAAATTATTAATTATGGAAATGATACTTAATTATGCACGCCACACCCGCCAAAAACTAATCAGTTCTTCCCATTTACAAACTGAATCTATATACCAGATTTGATTCTGATCTGATGAGCCGTTTTTGAGATATTGAGTACACGGACAGACAGACAGACAGACAGACACACACAGACAGACAGACAGACACACAGACAGACAGACATCGCTGCGACATATGCTCACGTGTGTCAACACGTGAGCAAAAAATCCCAATAATGGCAACAAGAGGACCGTGCCCTCATTGCTTCCAATTGATCTAAACTTTTAAATACGCAAATATATCGATATCTCTATTCAAGCAACACAAGCAACATGAAGGGACATTTCTACTTGACTTCTTTGTGGTCTTTTTACTTATTATTAAAAACTTTATGTATCAGTACATACCTTCTTCATTTACATTTTTTGGTCTCACACTGTTGTCCATTTTGTCATAGATAGGGTAAGCATCATGCTGATGTGGCTCAAGTTGGGCTGAACAGCTAATTTGACTGAAATATCAAACAGATGTATTAGGGACAATAAGCAAACATTTTAAAAAAAGTAAGCAAAGTAAAAAGTTTAAAAGTCATCCTAGTATAAATACACATGCTGTTCTGGTGACATTCATTATGCCATGGTACGTCTATCAATGGTCTGGTGACGCAGATTAATTTCCATTGTCAGTGTGAATCACCGCGACAATTGGGTCATTAGTACTTAATCAACAGGATGCTGCCAACCATTTTTGTATCCTATCCTAATACTGACAGATTATCACCGATAAAGTTTGATGCAGTACAATTTGTTTAGACCTGCCTGAATTATGGATAAGGACATGAAAAAATTGTAACAAAATGGCCGCCATGCAGCCATATTGGATCACATAGTGAAACAAATTGACGTGCATATGCATGACATAGGTCAATGTCCCTGTGCAAACTTTTAATAAAATCAGTTGAGACGTGCCTGAGTTATGGCTCCGTACACGAAAAAATTGTAAAATGGCCACAATGCGGCCATATTGGATTATATCGAGAAACAAATTGAAGTGCATATGTATGATATAGGTCAATGTCCTTGTACCAACTTTGAATAAAATCAGTTAAGATGTGCCAGAGTTATGGCCCCGTACATGAAAAAATCGTAACAATATGGCCGCCATGCGGCCATATTGGATTGTATCACAACTTAGGTCAATGTCTTTGTACAAACTTTGAATAAAATCGGTTGAGATGTGCCAGAGTTATGGCTCCATACATGAATAAAATTGTAACAAAATGGCCGCCATGCGGCCATATTGGATCATAGCGTGAAACGAATTAAAGTGCATATGTATGATATAGGTTAATGTCCTTGTACCAACTTTGAATAAAATCAGTTGAGATATGCCTGAGTTATGGCTCCGTACACGAAAAAATCATAACAAAATGGCCGCCATGCGGCCATATTGGATCGTATCACAAAACAGATCAATGAAGATATGCATGACATAGGTCAATGTCCTTGTACCAACTTTGAATAAAATTGGTTGAAACGTGCATGATGTATGGCTCTGTACATGAAAAAATTGAAACAAAATGGCCACTGGATCATATCGTGAAACAAATTGACATGCATGTATGATATAGGTCAATGTCCTTGTACCAACTTTGAATAAAATTGGTTGAGATGTACCTGAGTTATGGCTCCGTACATGAAAAAATCGTAACAAAATGGCCGCCTGGCGGCCATATTGGATCGAATCACAAAACAAATCGACAAGCATATGTATGACATATGAAGTAATCCTTGTACCAACTTTGAATGAAATCACTCAAGGCATCTCTGAGATATCTGTGTGAACGGACAGACGGACGGACGGAATCACACACGGACGGACGGATGCACGGACATGACCAAACCTATAAGTCCCCCCGGACAGTGTCTGTGGGGACTAATTACATGCTTGGTGGTAGCTTCATTACAGGGGAGATTGGTGAATTCATTAAATGTTGGGAAATCACATGGTAGCAGTCTGTGGGGGGTCATGTTTGTGTACTTGGGACAGTAAAGTTATGGCTGTTGGTGTTTTCCATGGCAAGATCAATAGTCACATTTGGATCACATCTCACCATAAACTGCCGCAGCCATATTGGATCGCATTGCACCATTATTTGATATGCACATGCACATTATAATACAATGTCAGTGTGCCAAATTTGATTGAAATCTGTTCAGGGATAGTTGAGTTATGGTCCAAAAACATTAAACATGGGGCCCGGGGGCACCGACGTCCTTTGTACCTCCTTACTGTTTATTAATTGCCATAAATGTGAAATTCGGCAAAAAGTCAAATTGTTTTGACATAAATGAAAGTTATTTGAACTGGTTGGTTACCGCTCCAGCATCAACAACCTTGATATGAACCATTGACTATAAAACATTTGCTTGTTACACTCACCACACTTGTACTTAGTATTTGGAGTGTACACCTATCTACAATACAATGATAAAAAGTTTGGACTCTGTAGGTCAACAGTGCATCTTTAATGTATGAGACTAAATAAGCTTACCCCTCAAGTATGTATAGGCCAAAAACAATATTTACTTTTGAATTATGTAGTGCAGGGAAGGACATACGATATGGTGAAAAGCAAACTAAATGTAAAAACTGAATATACAATTATATGGAAATGTTGTTTTACAGTCATGAGCATCTGGTGTGTGCCGAGAGACAAATATTAAAATTGGACAGTATCATCCTGACCACAGTTTGTCTGACTGGTTGTTTCCTTCTGATTTTCTGACACGGTGATAGGTACAAAATATTATGCTATTCACGATAGTTATACAACATTATGAACATAGCTTGCATTTTGTTCACAGTAGAACTGAGTTTTACATGTAAGATAACTTTCTCGTAAACTGTAAATTCTGGCTTCTGGCAGCTCAAACGTCGCAATACTACATTTTTTGATATGATATGGAGTGATTTGCACACATGCAGTGACAGTCGATATATTCATAGTATGAGAGTCTACTGTACATTAAAGCATAGTGATGTTGACAACTACATGCATGCCAGTGCACGATTTCAAAGTAGCCAGGAGGAAATTCTAATGGTCTTTTAGTGGAAATATAGGTATTAAACGACAGTGAAACAAACAACATTAGTTATCGTGACCTTGCTAAAGTGCAATCTTGGATCATGTATGATCTGATGATCATGCCAAATCACCATGTCGGATTATGCCGTGATTCTGAAGTGCGCGTACTTCCTTAGTAAATCGGTCAACATAAAACTTTACAAGCACACACTTTAGCGATCGAAGTCAAAAATGATGTCAAACACAACTGTCGAAATTACCCAAAATAAGCAACAGAAAACTAAAAGTTATCGCTGTGTCGAAAGGACAGTACATCAACATAAAAAGACGCTAGTTTGTTATGACATGGAGGCCGGAGGTAGAAGGACAGAGCATTCCCTCGCTCTCACCCAGCTATTAGTACGGGCCGCCGGTGGGATTGCCTCGCTATTAAAAGCAATGGATTCGCCGGTACTGGGGAGTACCGAGTACGGAGGCCATCATTCTTCAGTCTATCGAAGGAGCGTTTCGTGCCAAAAAATACATGACAGCAATCAAATATACGCTAAAACCTTTAAAACGTCAAAATTCGCAACTGACCGAGAAACATGATGGCGTCGGTTTGATTTTTCAAAGTCCTTGAAAAACAACGCTAACTTGTTATGTGCGCATGCGCATATTAAGGGGAGACCCATTTGATTTCGGGGGGGTATGCAGGAAGTGGGTATGGGAACTTTTTTTTGTTAGAGAGACAGCATTTTTTATTTCTACAGTCAGACCTGCATCAATTTTTTTTTTCAAATGGAGTAGCAGTGCAATTTTTCAAATTTAAGCCAGTGTTTCACATATCACAGGATGTTTTTATTTATTCATTTTACATTCCAACAAATGACAAACAAAATGGAAAGTCTATTATATATACAACTTTAAATTATAGAATATATATATAATTATAGAACACTTTTTTGGCAAATCAACTGTGATCAGTACTATACCTGCTTTTCTTTAAAACAGTCAATTCCTTTTAAGTTCTCAGGGGAGATGTTATCTTTTGTGGTCAGAGAAACAAGGCTCACACATTGTATTTCATTATATTTGTTGTTCCTCAATTTTCATTGTCAACTTGTAATCTTTCTAACATATTTATATTGAGAGAATAATGTATTGGTTTTAACACTAGTTTATTGACTCCTATCTTGTGTTTTAAATTTCACGATTTACAGAAGTCAAATAGTCCCATCTAGATATTGCCTATACCATTGAGATATTGCAACAGAAATCCTGAAACATGATTTCTTGGGTCAGAAAAGGGAAGGAAAACATCGAGTGCACCGAGGTGTTAAGTAGTGAATGCTTATATCATAAGTGCTGGAAAAAAAACACATAAGAATTACTTGTGGTAAAAACATTTGCGTGCCTTTGGCAGCATGCCAGCAAAGAATACATGAGAATGAAGTTTCCAAAATTTTGCTATTTTCAACAGCATTGTGACAATTTCTTTTTTATTTCTGTCTGTTATGAGAATATTTTTTTCTCAAGCCATTAGGCCAAAAAAAAAAAAGAAATGTTTCTGGTCAGGCCTTTCTTAAAAAATGGTGCGGTGACGCGGATTTTTTTTTTTTTTTTTTTCCTCCTCCTCCTCAAGGGAGGGAGGAGGGTCAGTTAAAGCGCCAAAGCGTAGCAGCTAATTTGCATAATCATTTGCATATCATTAATTTATATTTGCATATGGATGTAAGCTTGCACATGCATCCACACATACATGTACACTCACAACAAAATGCAATGGTAACACACAAGTGTGCAGTTTGAACATCATGGAAACTCTTTATTACACTTAAATAAATCATCACAGTATTGTAATTACAATTGCAATTAAAACAGAAGATTCAGATTGAAACTTTGAGAGCAAGAAATGGTTCGTCTGATTGGAGTTTCATTAATACATATAGGCCTATTGCTAATAAATTGTCAAAACTTGCCAAAAAGAGGAAAATTCACAAGGTTAAGCTTTACACAATTCTTTATATCATTTTGAACGACAAACACCGCGAATAATTTTTCATCACGGGGATAGATTTCAACCAGCGCCCCCCCCCCCCCAACTTCTACTGCCACTGGACATCGTCGTTCGATTCTTGATTTAAAAATACCAGCAAGATGATCACAAGACATGAACTAAGTACGACTAGAATCCCTCGAAAATCAGGTGTAAAATCTTTCAGAGGACGTGTCGGAGTGGCACCACACGCGACGCCAGTATCAATGTCAACACGTTATAAACCCGTCGACCAACATGCCGCCGCCATATTGAAATTTATGCAATGTGAACTCGATCGCGATCGTGATCGTACTAGGATAAAACTCATCGTTGTACAATCATAATCAACCTCACCAGTTAACTCTTGTTTCTTTTGCGATCCATTTCGTTGATCAAAGCATGGGAATGTGATCAAACGCCCTGCTAGTGCTACACCGCCTGCCTCTGTGAACACTTGTCCGCGATGTATAGGCCTACTGAGTTGGTCTTTGTTGGTCGTAATAGTCGTTCTGGAATGAAAATTTGTGAACAACCCAGCCGATTGTTCTATTGTTTTAACGTTCCTCTCAACACTTACGGACAACTTATCTGATGCATACCATACTTCAAACCTTCCACCAGGTTGAAAGTTGCAGTGGGCGCCAATGTGTAGACAATGTATGCATCAGCTGGTAGCTACGCAAAGCGTAAAAGGATGACGGGACTATTTGAAAGCGTAACGGGGAGAATCAAAGCGTACGGGGAGAGGCGAAAGCGTAGCGGGACCGCTATGGTCTGGGGAGAACACTGAGTTTTACAGTTTTATCAATATAGTAACATTTAAATTGTTCATGCAGTCACTGATCATGTGCCCCAAAGAATTTTCTCTTTCTCTTCAGCCGTTTTGGTTTGGTGTTATAGTAATCAGTATGTAGTTTGCCACAGCCGCCGGCCACAAACCAGGAAAAAAAAGGGTGACGCGCTGTTGTTCAAGTGACGCGCGCGCTGACCAGAAACATTTCTTTTTTTTTTTTTGGCCTTACAGGCTTAATTTTTTTCTTTTATTTCACCTGGTGACAATTTTTTTTCCTCGAAATCCTCCATACCCCCCCCCCCAGAAATCAAGTGGTTCTCCCCTAAGTGAGCCCCTGACCTATACGGGCCAGTGGATTACTTCCTCAGTAGAACTGATATGCCTGCCAGTACCGGTGTTTATCGCCTACGGAGGCCATCATTCTTCAGTCGATCAAAGGCGCCTTTCGTACCAAAAAATACACGACAGCTGCAAAAGTGCATCACTGTCAACTTCATAACTATAGAACATATTGAAATACACAGTGAAACGTTCACAACGTAAAAAATGTGCCCATACCGAGAAACAAGATGGCGTCCGTTTCAATTCTTCAACTCAGATTTTGTCCTACAGTTGTGCGCATGCGCAGACGGTAGCTTTAGCGAAAGTGAGGCAAAATCAAGTAAATATAAAATAAAAATGGATAAAAATATTGTTTAAAAATAATGTAAGGCATGTATCACCAAATTTTGAACATTTCTGACGGTATTTCAACTATACGAACACCCATGCCAAACATCACAATAATCAAATCAGTGGTTTTGAGGAAAAAGTGAAAATAGTGGTTTTCAGAAAAAAGCTAAAAGAGTGACTTTAAAATGATTCAATCAAAAAAAGAAAAAAGACCGTTTGAGATACATGCCCAAGTGACCACCAGACCAAATTTCAGAAAAAGTTACTGAAGCGTTTCTGAGATACCTGCGTCCACAGCATACGGCCCACTATGTTGGCCATATTGGGCCGCGTCATCGCATTAGTACCTTGTGCCCACAGGGCACAAAGTACTAAAAATCGCAACGAAATGGCTGCCCCTGGCCAACTTTTACAGTGGACTCAACTTTCCTCACAAATAATGTAGATATTGCAAATGCCTTTAACCAGCATTTTACACACATCAGTCAAAATACTAATAATTCCTGTCGTTCATCCAACTCAGTCAACTTTGACCATTAACTGGATTTTGTTAATAACAAATTAAGTTACGTCAGCAAGTTTGAATTTCCTCCTATTAAGAAAGACTTTGTGTTTTCATGTTTATCAAAAGCGAAATCAACTGGTGTGGACGATGTTAATGCCAAACTTTTACAAGTTGGTGCTCCTGTGATTGCTGACATCCTTACTTACTTGTTTAAGGTAGCGACTCATGTTCATTGACACTTATTTTCAATCCTCATTTTCACATAGAAGAAGTGGTCACACATCCGACATGTGGTACTTTTTTATCTGCTCAGTCACCGAAGAGTTCAGAAAATTTGTCAGTTTTTCAAAAACAGTGCGCATACGGTTGTTTTACTCAAAAACACGTGTTTTTTAGTTTTTTTACTCAAAAAAGTGTAAGTACAAATCTCCAATTGGCCTTGATGATCTGTTTATGGCAATCGACGGCTGGGTATACTGGGCAAAATACCGTGTCCCGGATTTTTGAATTCGCTTTTGCTTATGCACAATAAGCCTTCAAAGTGTCAACTTGACGATTTTTGCATAAATTATGGGCCTTTGTTCACGTTTGTCAGGATATCTTTACTTCCAGGCCTTTTATCGGAAATTTGAGACACAGTCTTTCAGATGTATTCATTCACTGTCCACAGGTGAAAAATCAGGCTTATCTGTCCAGGCGCCGCCGACTTATACTTATTTGAATAATGTACGCACTGCCAAAAAGGGAACTGAGAAAATCAACGATTTGTGTAAACGACCTATGCGTCACATATTGTGGCCAAGAAGTCTGACTCACGCACTATTTTCTGTGAATTTTATTACACCAGGACGAAGTTGAAATATTTGGAGTCAGTTTTGGGAATTTCGAACGTGTTTGGGATTGCAGATCGTGTGGAAATAGAAAAAAATTATACATCGAACTGGCAAATGCTTAGTGCAAGCAGTGGGTGGTATTTACACAACAAACACAGAGGGGTAATTAGCGATTTAATCCATTTTTCGAACGTTTAACAAGCATATTAACTGTATACTGTTGTCTCAACAGTTACAATCTGGTTACCAGAGTTCGCAGTCAAGATGAAAACGTCAAAACTTGTGTAAACAAGTCATCGTTGATGACACAGTCCCCACTTGTTAATGGGTACTTTGACTACAGGTCCTCAGAGAGGATAGAGTCCTCTTCATTAATTAGGTCAGTGATAAAAATACTTTGATACAGATGGCGCTCAATGGCCAAGAATTAGTTCCATGGTGATGAAAACATAAAACCAATGTAGGCCACCATCCTAAAGGTCATTAAATGAGTCAACTAGGAATTAATCGACAGGATGTTGCAAAACATTTTTGCATACTATTCTAACACTAACAGATTATCACCGGTACAATATTTCATAAAGTTTGATGCAGTATTTACAACACTATAAGATCAACATCTGTATCAAGTTTCATCAAATTTGACGTTGTATTTGTGGATATATCACTCTAATTAGGAAAGTTCATTACATATGCAAGAAATCTTTGTTTTTTTGTTTCTTTGCATGTTTGCTTGTTCGGTGTAATAAAAATAATAACACATGAGAGCTAGGGCAATATCACGATTTATTGCCTGCCCAAGGGATGGTGGTCATGATCGAAATATTGATGATGCCCGAGCCGTACTTGTACCAACTTTGAATAAAATTGGTTAAGATATGCCTGAGTTATGGCTGTGTACATGAAAAATCGTAATAAAATGGCCGCCTGGCGGCCATATTGGATCATATCACAAAACAAATCGATGTGCATATGTATGACATAGGTCAATGTCCTTGTACCAACTTTGAATAAAATTGGTTGAGATATGCCTGAGTTATGGCTGTGTACATGAAAATCGTAATAAAATGGCCGCCTGGCGGCCATATTGGATCATATCACAAAACAAATCGACGTGCATATGTATGACATAGGTCAATGTCCTTGTACCAACTTTGAATAAAATCGGTTGAGATATGCCTGAGTTATGGCTCTGTACATGAAAAAATCGTAATAAAATGGCCGCTTGGCAGCCATATTGGATCGTATCACAAAACAAAGTGACGTGCATATGTATGACATATTAAGTAATCCTTGTACCAATTTTGAATGAAATCGCTCCAGGCATCTCTGACATATCTGCGTGAATGGACGGAGGGATGGACGGAGGGACGCACGGAGGGACGCACGGACATGACCAAGCCTATAAGTCCCCCGGACGGTGTCCGTGGGGACTAAACAGTCTATCCGATCGAGACCTGTGTGCTGTAGTCACGCGATCACGTTGGGCATTCACTTGTTCTTGACTCAAGTTGTCTACTTCCTGTCTCGCGATCGGGAATTTATACATGTTCTTTGTGAAAAATGATTGTCAAGTTCATGTTAGCGCTGACATCTTTGCGAACGGGACGTCAGTTGCTAGTTTTCCTACCTCAAGATGAGACGAACACATGTAACTCTTGACAACATAAAATGTCTGTTGTATTTTCTAGCTTTTGCACCGCGCTGCAAACTTGTCACCCTTCAGGCTGTCATCGACAGCGTGTTCCGAGAGACAGAGTATTGATTTTTCTACAGTGGAGTCACTCGACTTGCGCAATACCAGCGCAAACATAATTATTTCAGATATTTTTTCTTTTAATCAAACTTTTGATGACTGACCACATAAAGCAAAAATTGCTAGTTTCGGCACTTCTAGAAGTTAAGCCCGGTTTGTTTTATGTTCAGTGCCGAGGTCCAGCTAGCAGCTGTGGGGTCTGCGGGTAATAGATAAGTTCAGGAAACACAAGAATCATTTGTGAACTCTTGCAATCAACGTTTGACGTAATTTAATTTTTGGGTTATATTTAAAGAAAGAAAGGCATGAAATAAAAAAAATATTTGCACTTTGTTTTGAAAAATTAGCAAACCGATTAACTTGCTCTTGTGAGTCTGCATAATGTCAGGGCTCGAAATCAGCGGTGGTCTTGCGTCAAATGACCACCATTTTTCCGTGCTTGACCTCCAAATTCTGTAACTGGTGGTCATTTTGACCACCATGTAAAACATTTAGTATTTCAGCGGTTGCCGGTTTGTCTGATGGCAAGGGTACCGTTTCATCAATACAACATTGCAATTGGCCTTGAAGAAATTGATACACATAACGCCTTTTTGTGGCGCAGGGCCTTCACAGGTGCTAATAAACTAAATTTCATTTTGCAACATATATGCAAATATTTCTCGCAACGGAAAAAATAATTTCGAAATCCTTCTACTTATCATTACAAAACATTATACAACGCAGCGATCAATTTGGAACACTGGCAAGTATAAAAATATGATTGCAAGATAGACAATATGTACGAATTGTGCCATCTACATGTATTTGCATGTTGTTTAGGTTCCAATAAAGCACGAGTCAGTAGATGAGAAGTTGTTGGCAAAATCATTATCAGTTTTTTTTTTTCTATCCAACATAGGTATTAATTTTTTTTTATCCACTGTACAGACATGTACATTTTGGGTACAGCCATGTTCAAAGACTCACACCATAACATTGACCTCTCTTTTCGTGAATACAAAAAGCCTGATAATATGATTCAGTTAAAAAAAAATATTGACTGCCATCCAGTTTCCTTAAAATGACCACCAAATTTAAAGTGTGGTGGTCAAAATGACTACCAGGATAAAATGTTAATTTCGAGCCCTGAATGTGTATATGAACTCATGCACTCGCTTGGGAAACTCCTTGACATAAATGTTGCGTGTTGTCGGGTATGGTGTTGCTCAAGGTTTCTGTAATCGGCAGACACGAAAAGGCTGCACGATAGAAAGACGAAACTTCAAGTTTAAAAATATAGAAGAACACGATACTAACACCAAGCATGTACAGCAAGAGAGATAAAATTATCGCAACTAAGAGAAGTTTCATCTCGCTCAGGCTAATTTTGGGACTAGGGTATGCAATCAGCGTGGCCTACTATGTTCGAAAAGCAGCGTGTCAATTTTGTGGAGGGACCATGTTCCATTGTTGTTGAACTGAGCACGTCTCCGTTAATGACTGCGTCCTCGGCCAAATCTGACTCTTCACTACACTCTTGATCGTTGCTGCAGTGCAGTATGAGCCAAAGTCGGACTGTTTTACTTTTAAATCGACCTTTGCGCACGTTGCCGTCTTTTTCAGGTTCGCTTTTGTGGACCTTGCTTGCTTTTTTGACGATACTGAGCGCGAGCGCCAGCTTTGGTCTGCCGTACCGATACCAGTGGAGTTGAAGATAGCGCATGCGCACTATACCGCCAAGCCTATCCATAATCTCTTGCTTGTTTATCAACGATATCGTGGTCGGTAATCCGCAACTGTTAAGACAAAAGGGAAATAATGGCATGCGGTGTAGCTGATAGTTTGCCATTTTAGTAATATTTCAGGAATTTCCCGGTACGATGTGACCCAACACTTTTCGCCAAAAGAAAGGCCACCTGTCAGGGGTTCGAAATTTGGAATAAAAAAAATTGCTAAAATTGACCTTTACACCAAAGTCGCATCGTTAATATGAGTTTAGAAATTTTCTGTTTTTCCTAATGTTTTCAAATGTGCAAGAGTTGTTCCTCTGTACAAGGGTGGAGGTAATGTTGGAGATATGTTAAATTATCGTCCAATTTCAATTTTACCATCTCTTTCTAAAGTTTTAGAGATACATGTTCACAATGTTCTTTACAACAACTTGTCATGAACAAACTTACTAATTGGCAACCAGTCTGGTTTTAGAAAAATACTGCAATTATACGGTGTCGCTCACATTTGATCAGAATTGGTACATACCAGATGGGTACCAAAAATCAACAATAAATGTTGTTTCTGTCTGTTCAGTGCAGGAAAATTCTACGTTGATGTTATGACAATGATTTCTGCACAGTACAACCAGAAAAACAACAAGAAATATTTAAACCAGAAAAACAAGAATGACAAAAGTTGGACATGCTCCAACAGAGAAACAGATGTTCTGATCAAAAAGTTTACCGTTTACTTGGCCAAGTAAACGGCGACCTGCGGCCGCCCGCCTCGAACGACTATCCGAACAATGTTACGATAACCTGTGCTTTGCCGTGGCTATATCTGTAAAGCCGTCGGGTTGTCTCCTCACCCGACGATGGAGGTACAACGATGGAAGTGTCAGAAACTGACACGCAGACCGATGTTGCCGGTTCGCAACACAACCGGACCCCGCAGGTGAATACAATTTTGGGAATTTTACCATTAACTTCGATATGTAAGGCTACCATATGTAAGCTTAGACTGTAGTACGTTATGATCAAATAGCAAGCAATGCTTATACGGTATAACTATTTTACATGATGGAGTGGCCGGGACTGGTATTCAGTGCATGGTGTCGTGGACGCTAATTTCTGACATTTCTTGGGGTGATCAAAATATCCGAGTGGTAGGGAATGGTTATGTTTGTAAACTGGCAGCGAGTTTCCGAGGACAAGTCACTTGTTTATTTATTCGTTTGGCAGTGACTCACATACCAGCATGGTAGCCACGTGGGGTTTCCAGTCGTACAAAAACGGTTTAGATATTTCATATTTCTGTCATTGAACACATGGAGAAGAGAGTGAATGTTTTTGTCTCAGTTTAATTTTTCTCTAGTATACGTAAATCTAGTATTTTACAGGTTTGATAATTCATTTACGTGAACTTATTTACGTGAACCCCCAAATTTTATTTTAGTCCTTTACTCTAAACTTGAAATTTTGAAGAAATATAAGATAAAGGACACACTCTCAAATCTAAGTTTTCTCTGGATTTCTCTGGATACCAAAATCTAGTATTTAACATTTTTAATAGTTTATTTTTTTAATTTATTTACCCCCCTTTTTATTTTTTTCTTTTACTCTTTACTTAAAATTGATTCAGAAATGGTACATGTTAGGGTGAAATTTTTATTAAAATCAGATTTGGCATTTCAGTGTTTACAGCTCAATAAAAAAATCATATTTTCTTCTCCCAGGTGAAGTGGCTGTCACAATGGCACTGGCTGTACTATGGACATGATGAATGGTAGCTGATGGTACATGTCTGCAATAAAACATATGCATAATCATCAGTATTGAGTTGAGAAAATGGTCAAAATTTGAAAACATAGGGCCAAAGTCCCTGAAGCTACTATAGACATGGATACAAAATTAAGTATTTCCTGACTGTATGAAATTATCTCACTTAGGTCATTCTAGGGACTTGTAAACCAAATATTAAAGCTGTCTGACCAGCGGTTTTGAAAGAACAAGCAACTCAACAGTTGACAGAGCTCTGCTGTGTTATGTAGAGAATAACCTCTTGTGACACATGTATTAATGAAGAAGGTGGATATCTTTGATTAACACTGTGAGTTCTGTTGAATAAGTTGAGACTGTACATACTCTGAGAAAGCACACTGAAGAGACAAATGTTTGAAACATAAGAAGTTCAAGGTCATCAAAAGCATTATAAGGAATCATGTAACTTTCATTGCACTGTTTACACAGATTGCATAATTGCTATAAATAGCACATGAGGAATCTTACAGCCCAGCTTTACCATAAAAACCCTATCACTTTGACCACTCTTTTAATAGACCACTCTATTTTTTTCCTCAAAAAGTAATTTTATTTTATCCTTACCAAGTCAACCATAAATGGAAATTAGAACTTTCTCTATCTCTATCTCTATCTCTATTGACTATTTTGAGCAATTTCTTTTAGATAACATACAGGGCACAATAAATAACGGTTCAGAATATGTCAAAGTTGGGATTCAGGAAAGTTGCCTTTACATGTTTTAATCCTCCAAGATGGTAAGCATTTCACTATGAACTGTCAAAAAAAGTTGAACTTTCTGATAATTCTACACTAAAATTATTTTGGCTTTGATGATTTCCTAATTAATTCAATTATTTAAAATCATATTAACTATTTTTTTCTGGGTGAATTGATAGGGTTTATACAGTACAAGAATCACATACAATGTAAGTCACCTTTTTGACCAAAAATGACAAAAAAATTCCTTAAAAATACAGATTTGCATATTTCATCACAATTTGAACAAATCTAAGTTGGGTTATCCCTAGGGACCTGTATACCAAATAACAAAGCTGTCTGACCAGTGGTTATGAAGAAGAAGATTTTTTACCAAAAACACCAAAAAGGCATTAATTTGCCTATTTTCAACAATATCAAAAAATAAACAAGCGACCTAGCGGCCGATATAGCTCCGCTGTGTTTATGTAGAGAATAATTATTTTTGACACATGTTGGTGGAGAAGGTGGAAATCTTTGATAGCTCAATGCTCTATAGGAGCTAAAAAAAACCAAATAAAAGTGTGTTATTAAATGTTGACTCACCTGTACGTCTGTCTTTTTGAAGAGATCCTTCTTGCGGGTGAACTGCCAGTCACTTCAGTAACTTCATATTATTTGATTAAAGGGACAGTAGCTGTCACTTTTAATAGGCTGCTTTCAGTGTTTTTATTCTGAGTATCAAAATGGTTTTTGTAATTCTTAAAAAATCAAGTTTGTCAACAAAGTCTGTATATCCACTCTATTTCTAGCAGTGGTATTGTTGACAATTGAATCTAAATTAAATTGTGAACAATAAGGGTTTACTATACAACTAAAACATGAATAACTAAAGCGTAGTTGACAAACTGAATGCTAGTGAAATAACTTCAAGCTCAATAGAAAACTGCCGTTGTTGGATGACACACAGAAAGAAAAATATCAACAGTTACAGCTACTGCACCTTTTTTGTCAATTCCTTCAGCACACAGTGGAATCTGTCTTTGCAAATGTTGCCTGGCAACCCAGTCTGTCCATTATAAGCCTTTTAAAAACGATTAATTGCAATTTTAATTTGAATAATAATTCTTGGGGACCACTTTTTATCCGCTGGTTGGGATCAACAAGGGCCCTCTTTAAACATTGCAAGGGGCCCAGCATGGCCCCCTTTTTTTGCCAATGGCCCCTTTTTTTCAAGGGAGTGGGCCCACGATGGCCCCTATTTTTGAAGTCCTAGATCAAACACTGTGTTAGTCTGTATGTGTGTCTGTAATATGTATGTCTGTCTGTCTGTCTGTCTGTGTGTTATGGATTTGTATCGTCGATATCTCTCAAACTCATTCATCAAATGTCATGAAAATAGGTACACAGAATCTTTAGGATGGAAACTTGAGCTGACAAAGTTTTGGGGGCTGTTGGTTGCATAGTTCAGCAGAAATTAATTTTTGAAGTAATTTTTTGACTTATTTTTGCTCATTTACATAGCAAGGGAGGATGCACTAAACTATAAGGAGTGGGGCACAGAGGACTTGGAAGAGTATTACATGACTAGGGTTTTTAGCTTGTGTGTTCATTCGAATGAGCTTTTGTGCTACTGACGTTTTAAATTCTCTGTGTATATCTGTCTTTGTGTTTGTCTGTCTGTCTGTTTGTTTGTCTGTCTAAGAATTATGACAAAGAATGACACTATCCATTTGTGTATGCAACTAACTTTCCTCATCACAGATATATGTCTGCATTGACCTGACCAAAGTTGACAAAACTTGCTAAATAAATTGAAAATACTCTGATATAACAGTTGTCTAAGTGGTTTAGCATTTTTGCATTACAATAACTAATGAACATATTTAAGAGACTTTCCTACTAAGGAATATATATCAGTATTGTCTTGACCAAAGTTGACAAAATGCCATGTACATTTCATTACTACAGTGGTGAAATACATGTCTTCTACATGTAGTATTTTCGATAAAAACATAAGGTATGAAGTTACTGATCCAATAACAAAGATGCCACCTATTTGATATATTAAAACTTATGAGAAAGTGCCGAGTCAGCACTTTTGCATCAGTGGCTTCTCAAAGGAAACCCTACAACTATGATGTTGTCTTAAATCAAGCATGGTGACATGGTTTTATATTTTTCAACAAAGCATCTTTCAGTGAATCATTTGTAGAAATACCAGAAAAATTGCCTCTATTCCTAGTATGTTTTCGAACATTTCTATACGCAATCCTATGCCATGAGTAAATTTTGCATAGCCTCTTGGTAGTCTACTTATTCTACCTTAGGGTAGCATTAACACACGGTACAATAAATTATCCACAATTCAGTTTGATTTGTACACACAACGTTAGAATGTTTATAACTTTTTATTGTTATGCTTGAAAGCAGTAATATAAAACCTCTAGATGTATAATTAATTACATCTATTAAAAGTATGTTTACATATATCTCTATAAATTTCAAAGAAATCATTAAATAACCATACAGTCATTCTGCAGGTACTATAAATGCCAGACTTTTGGGTAGTAAGTTATGACAAACTGAAGGGGTCATTCTCTGAAAAGTCAGCATGTAAATTTCTTTTGTCTTTCTGCTTAGAATAAATCAATATCCATTTGTTTCACAAAATACCGTAAGTGCAACTAGTCTCCCTACTTTCCATCACCTTATTCTGTATTGCTGAAGACACAATCAGTGGAAAAATTTACAAAAATGCTATCTTCTTTCTCAATCAAGCACATTTTTCTAAATCATTTGAAATAGGATTTTAGAAGAAAGGTGTCCATAAAGGTACGTTTTCAGAATTTTAAAAACCAGTCTGTGAATATATGTACACATGGGAGACACAGTAGACCACTGAGGAGTTTCCGAGGGTACCAATCATGATGGGAAATCTCCAGTAATGTGTAACAGGCTGATGAAACTTTTATTTAAAAAAATCAAAATAAGGAAATTGGTGGCAAGGTCCTATGGAGACAAAAGTTATATAGAGTATTAAAAACCCCACTCTTTAGTACTAAGGGTCCAGCCCTAGATCACGTACAACATCAAGTGCGCAAGCGCATAGTCAATGCCGTCATGAACGCAGTTGATCCGGATCCAAGGCCGACATAATGTACCTGCTGGCAACCGTGATCGGTATGACTGTTGCAGAGGGACGTATTTAACGTAGCTTTCTTTGAGAACCATACAGTTATATGTTGTTGATATACAGCAGGTAAGTTATTTTATGGCTTTTTCAGAGTGTTACGAATCATGTCTGATCACAGGACTGCAAATAAATAAGCATAGATATAGCTCCGATAACTGCCGTACGCGTTGCCCTTTCCCAATTGACGTTTCGCTCGACTGAAAGTATCTCTATACAGTACCCCTTTCTCAATACAGATTTAGCCTTATAGTGCTTTATAGATTGCCCAAGGCTCCAGAAATAAAAGTGAGTTTGTGTTATTTCATTTGAATGTTTACGCTCCAGTTCTCAGTGGAAAAAATCGATCGGCTTTTTCTCGTAGCTTTGTAGAATGTAAATCAACATGAGAAAGATACAGTAGAGCAGCTACCAGTTCATCTCTCTGTCTCTGTCTCTGTCTCTGTCTGTCTCTCTCTCTCTCTCGTCCAGCATACCATTTTCAATGATGTTATTTTATTTTATTTTATCGACATAAACACAGTCCCTTCATGAGGGGCAGTGACATGTACCGGTGCGCGTGTATCTCCTTGCGCTGTTTTTTTATTCCTGCCGTGTTTCATATCATACACGCACAACTTGAGTTGCTAAATGTTCGCGGTCTTATAATAGCGTGAATCGAAGGATAAACGTTAGATGAAAGCATTGATGGTGAAGTGATAGTGAAATTCAAGCAATATACTTTGGCAGTCTGTCGTCTACAGGACGTGTGATGAACGCGAAACCCACATTGGCAAACCAGCTGCTCATAGCAGCAATCGCGTACGCCAAAACAAATTCCTAAGTGACAAGTTTAAGATTTGAAAGTCGAAATCAAAATGGCGACAACAGTTTAAAAGATGAAAACTTCGATACTGACATTTTTGTGAAATGTAGAGGCCGAGAGCAACTGTGTAACCGCTATCGCTTTTCCCCCATGAAACTTACAGGCAAACTATTACCCCTTGCGTACTGAACCATCCAAGAAGCCGCAATCATAAACGTATGAAAGACGTCCATTCTGCAAGTGAAATTCCACTATTCATAAAGTTGCAATGTTAAAAACGACAGCAAAAACACGATTGAGTTATAATGTTTAACACAACATTAACCACGGATTGAAATACTGATCACTTCAAGGCCAAAATTTGCATCGTAACTATGGAGACCAGTGGTTCGTTTCTGGGTAAAACAGACTGAATTCCGAGAACGCGGCAACCATTATCTGAACGCTGCAAATCACAGGATTTGTCAGCTACGTGAAATTTGTAAAATTTGTTAACTTTGATACATTTATCTGTCAATCATTGCTGAATGCATCAAAACACCAATAGCCGTCCCGGGGTCATGAACATTTACAAATGAACAACAACTCTGTAGCGGATCAATTTGACAAAATGAATGGGCTGGAGGCCCGAACGGTGTCCTATATCGCCCAAGTGTCCAGCCGTATGTCTTAATTGTCTTGCAAGATTGTGAAATTGTCAATAGCTGTTCGTTACATTTTTTTATTTGTTTCGTATTTTTCGTGTAGCCTGATGTTCAAATAGGACTCTAAAGTTGTATAACGTAACCATGTGAATATCATGCATCGAAAACAGACTTTTTTTTTTTTTTTTTTTTTTTTTTAAACGTTTTTATTGGAGTTATCAAAAATTTTCAAATACATGTCTCATTAAATCTGAGAAAAAAAGACATTACAGAAATCAAGTCATCGTTGATGACACAGTCCCCACTTGTTAATGGACTTTGATTACAGGTCCTCAGAGAGGATAGAGTCCTCTTCATTAGGTCTGTGATAAAATACTTTTGAAAAATTCGCTTGATACATGTCTGAGTTATGGTTCAGGACATGAAAAACTCGTAATAAAATGGCTACACGGCGGCCATATTGGATTGTATAACAAAACAAATTACCATGCATATGTATGACATTGGTAAATCTCCTTGTACCAACTTTGAATAAATTCGCTTGATACATGTCTGAGTTATGGTTCCGGACATGAAAAAAACGTAACAAAATGGCCACACGGCAGCTATATTGGATCGAATCACAAAACAAATCAATGTGCATGTGTATGACATAGGTCAATGTCCTTGTACCAACTTTGAATAAAATCGGTTAAAACATGTCTGAGTTATGGCACTGTATATGAAAATATTGTAATAAAATGGCCGCCTGGCGGCCATATTGGATCGTATCACAAAACAAATTGATGTGCATATCTATGACATTGGTCAATGTCCTTGTACCAACTTTGAATAAAATCGGTTGAAACATGTCTGAGTTATGGCTCTGTACATGAAAAATTGTAATAAAATGGCCGCCTGGCGGCCATATTGGATCGTATCACAAAACAAATCGACGTGCATCTGTATGACATATGAAGTAATCCTTGTACCAAGTTTGAATAAAATCGGTTAAAACATGTCTGAGTTATGGCACTGTATATGAAAATATTGTAATAAAATGGCCGCCTGGCGGCCATATTGGATCGTATCACAAAACAAATTGATGTGCATATCTATGACATTGGTCAATGTCCTTGTACCAACTTTGAATAAAATCGGTTGAAACATGTCTGAGTTATGGCTCTGTACATGAAAAAATCGTAATAAAATGGCTGCCTGGCGGCCATATTGGATCGTATCACATAACAAATCGACGTGCATCTGTATGACATATGAAGTAATCCTTGTACCAAGTTTGAATGAAATCGCTTCTTGCATCTCTGAGATATCTGCGTGAACGGACGCACGCACGCACACACGCACGCACGGACGCACACACGCACGGACAGACCAAACTATAAGTCCCCCGGACGGTGTCCGTGGGGACTAATAAAGTAGTGATCATACATCATTATTGTGTATGTCTGTTGTGCTAGGGTCTTGGTGGATATTAGTACTGTAAATTCTCCACTTTTTATTATGGGCAAAATTTTATCTTTTCTCAAGGCAATGTGATACTCAGTTTTTTGTATAGAGTTCACAAATCTTTTGTATGCTGTAAAGTTAGGCAAGGTCTTTTTACAACGACAAATATAAATGTACCTTTTACCAATAAGCAGTAGGAAATTCACAATACTAGAAAGTTTGGGATCACCTAGTATGATCTGCCATATTTTTGGTCTTACTCTCAATTTTAATTTTTGTCCCCATAACATGAAAATGCTTCCCAAAATAGTTGCACATGTTGACAATCATGTAAAATATGGAGTAAAGTTTCTTCTTTGTTCTTGTGCAGAAAGAACAAAGAGCATTATCAACTGTGGGTATGTTCATTTTACTCAGTCTAGCATTCGTATACAGGATATTGTGTAAAATTTTAAACTGAAATTCTCTCAACTTACAGTCGATAGTTACCTTAAATGGAAGATGATAAATTTCGTTCCAGTTAGTAACATTGATTTTAAATTCATGTTCAAAATACAGTTCTGATTTTGGTGGTATAAAATTAATGTCATTAATCAGCTGTGTGATTACTTTTATATTACACAGTTCCACACTGATGACCTGTGTTTCGATACAATTTTTACTTCATCTTCATCATCAGCTGTACTTTGCTGATTCACTTGTATGTTGGCTGGGATAACACTTTTTAGTCCAAACCATTTCAAAATGGATGATTGAGGGATACCATTATTGTGTACAGAATCCCAGTCCCGCTTTTGGCCATTTTCGTTGTACAATTGTTCTAAATATAGGAATCCTGCATCTACAAAATCCTGGTAAAAAATAGAACGTTTTCCAATCAAAATGTCCTTATTGTTCCATAAAATAGTTTTTCTTGGATTCAAATTATTTTCACAGTGTGGTTTTTTCAAATTTACCTCTTCCCATGTTTTCAACATACTGTAAAAGAAACCACTGATTTTCAATGGCAGTAATTCTACTTTAAAATTACATTTCAGTAATAACTTTAAACCTCCAACTGGTTTTAGTAAACTAGTAAAAAATAGTTTCCATGGGTGGTTATTTTGTTCATTAAAATACCTTCTGATCCAATCTATTCTTGTGGCATTATACATTGCAAAAATATTTGGCATTCTTAGTCCTCCATTTTCTACATTTCCTACCATTGTGTACCTGGCAACCTTATCTGGACCTTTCCATAGAAATTGAAATAACATTTTGTTAATTTCTTTTAGTTTTGTTTTTAGGCACCATAGTCATACTCATAATATATTGAATTTGGACAGGGCTAATGATTTAATTATCTGAATTTTACCCAGTAAGGTGAGATCTCTAGTTTTCCACATGTTTAAGGTAGTTTGTAGTTTTTCTATTGGTCCAACAGTATTCAGCTTGCCAGCTATCTCATGGTCGTGTGATACATAAACACCAACAATTTTTATAGGGCCTTTTGGCCATTTTACCCGAGGGGAATTTTCTTCGATTTTTTCATAGTACCTAGCCACATGGCTTCAGACTTATCATAGTTGATCTTCAGACCAGAAACTTTATGGAATTTTTCAAGAAGACCAAAGAGATGTTTTGCAGATTTTATGTCATGCAAGAAACATGTCAAGTCATCTGCGAATGTAGCATTTTTTATCTGTTGATTATTTATATTTATACCTCTAATATTGTTATTGTTACGCATTGAAATCAAAAACAATTCCAAACTCAGAATAAAGAGAGCCGGAGAAATACAGTCTCCTTGTCTGACACCTCTGCCCAATGAGAAGTACCCAGTGGATGTACCCTCTATTCATTACACAACTGGAGATGTTTCTGTACAGTGATTTTATCCATTTTATGAAACTTTCTCCAAAATTAAAAGACTTCAATGAATTTATCAAAAATTTCCATTCCAGACTATCAAATGCTTTCTCGAAATCTATAGTTAGTAGAAGTCCGGGTAGTTTCCTCTCATCTGTATATGTCATAATACTTTCAACCAGTCTTATCACATCCCCAATGTATCTATTTTTAACAAATGCAGACTGTGTCTCATGAATTATTTTTGGTAACACTTTATGTAATCTTTTAGCCAACATTTTGTAGCAATTTTATAGTCTGCATTGAGTAATGACACTGGCCTCCAATTTTTTATATATCTACGATCTTTTCCTTTTTTCTCCAAGAGAATGATCACTCCTTGTCTTTGTGATGTAGAGAATTCCCCTTTTTGATAACTGTGATTTAAGGCATTCACTAAGTGATTGCCAAGTAGAGGCCAAAAATGTCTATAAAAGTCTGCCGTGAGACCATCATTGCCTGGCGTTTTATTGTTGGGCATTTCTTTCAAAGCTATCCATGCTTCATCTAGAGTAATCAAACCTTCACAAAGATCAGACTCTTCCTGAGAAAGTTTTGGAATATTTGGATTGTTTAGAAACAGATCCTCAATTTCTGCAGTAGCAGTGGGGTCACCAGTCTGAGATCTAGATGTATATAATTCTTTATAAAAATTCAACATTTCATTGTTTATGCTTTTAATATCGTTCAGAGGTGTATCGTCTTCCATGGAAAACAACTTATTTATTTCAGATTTTTTTCCATGTGCCCTCTCCAACCCTAGGAAGTATTTGTTACTTTTTTCCCCATACTCATACCAGTTACATTGGGATCTAATTATGCACCCTTCAATAATATGATCCAACTCAGTCTGGAGGTCATCCTGTGTGCTTTGATATTGATCAGTAGTATCATCAGTGGGGTTTGTTGCCAAGGTTTCTGCCAGCTTTTTCAATTTTTGTTCAAGATGAAAGATTTTTTGTTTTCTTTCTCTTGCTTTCTTTTTGCTAAACTTCATAGTCATTTCTTTAATTTTAAATTTAACCCAATCCCACTTTGTTCCCAGGTCAACGATTTCTTGATCATTCACCCACTGAGGAAAATTCTCTTCTATTAGTTTTATGTAGTCTGTATCTCTCAGCAAGCTATTGTTGAATTTCCAGTAAGATGGACCTCTTTGGATTTCTTCCCTTTGTAATGTCAACACAATGGCTGAATGGTCCGAGAAAACACAGGGCTCAATTGTGGCATTACTTATCACTGATTGCAAGCTATCATTAATAAGAAAATAATCTAGTCTACTCTGAACTAGAGTAGGGTTGAAACGTTTCCATGTGTAGGCTTTTTTTTGTGGGTTTAAAACTCTCCAAATGTCAATCAAATCAAATGCCTCTAGGATTTCCTCCAATGCTTTCATTGAATCATTCCAAGGACTTGGATTCCCTCCATATCTGTCAAGATTGATATCTCGTACAAGATTATGGTCCCCTCCCCAAATGATAACACTCTCTGGATCTGTAATAAAATCCTTTAGTTTGTGTGAAAAGTGCACCCAAGAAGGCAATGTGACTTGTCTGGTCATTAGGTGCGTAGAATTAATCAGTATGTGTGTTTTTCATCTATAACAGCATCGATAATAAGAAATCTCCCCTCTGGGTCTGAATAAAGTTTATGTATATCAAAATTAATATTCCTAAAGATCGTAATAACTCCCCTGCTGAGATTTGTACCATGTGAGAACTCCATATGTCCCCGTAATTGACTGGACCAGCGTTTCACAGTTTTACATGTGCTATGGGTTTCTTGAAACATTATTATGTTGGCATTACTGTCTCTCACCCATTTAAATACCTTTTTCCGTTTTTTGTACCCACCGAGGCCCCTAGCATTCAATGATATTACTTTGATTTTAGACATACCAAATCTAGTTTAGTTTCTTTCATGTTTTCCCAGATTTTAGTATTCATAACTCCTTTTTTGTCATAAGAACAGAACAAACACAAAACAGGACTAAACGGACAAACATAAATCAGATAAATACCTGACAAAACTACATTAGAAAAACAAATACAAAGTGTCTGTGGTTGATGGTACCACAGACGTGACCCATAAACACCTTTGGGTCTATATACCATGTCTCAGACACAGGCTCCTACCCTGATCATCCTTACAATAGTAAAATTTTGTAAAAAACAGCAATAATAAGAAACTCTTTCAATAACAGTTTAACCTCGATTAGAAAATCTGCGTGTATCGTTTTAAAGGTTGTATTCGACCGGACGGCGTCGATCGAAAGACCAGCAAATAAATAGGAAACCGAAAGCGTTAACAACAGTTGGGTTTCCACACATACTTTTCAAAGTTACATAATCTGTTGAGCAGCTACCGTGTAAACTACACAAACAACGCAATACTTTCCTGAAGTATCACTATCATGTTCTGGCGCAAACTATTCAGTTCATGTTGCAAATCAGATGCAAACAGTCAGTTCTAAATTTCTGCTCCGCGGCGCTGTAGTTCAATCGTATTGCTGACCGTTGATATAGAGTTTACCGTTTACGAATCTTGGCCTTTTACCTTGTTCATAGGCTTTTTTCATCACGTCTCCTAGTTCACACTTTCGCTTGTAGTCAGAGGGGCACAGATCCTCCGTGACAAAAATGCCTGATCCTTCGAGTGCACGTCTTGCTTTCATCAACACCTTCAGTCGCTCTGGGCGCTTCATGAACTTTACGATGATGTGGCTCGGTTGACCAGCACCTCTCCTTCTGTTTGCTGTTGCCTTTCCTGTGCGCGCGCGGTGTGCGTTTTCCAACATGGCGGTGGCGTTTTCGAATCCAAGTTTATCTTCAAGTAGATCTGCTAATATTTGTGTACAGTTCTCTCCCTCTCTCTCTTGTATCCCTCCAAAGCGGAGATTGAAACTTCTGGAGTACCGCTGCAAACGGATATTTTCTTCAGTGGTTGTTTTTAGCTTGGAGTCAAGAGCCTGGATAATGAGTTCGAGATCTTTGATGCGTTTCTCTGTGACCACGTGGTCGTTCTTCAATTCGTCGATGTCCTTGGCCGAGTGCTCTAATGACTTTTCAAAGTTGTCTTGTTTTTCCTCGATACTTACAAGTCTTTCTCTGAAGTGTTTCTGTTCATTTGCGGCTTTATCTATCTTTTCTTCCATCCTTTGGAGGGTGGCCTTGACGAACTGTTCGAATTCACCTTTGCCGTGGTCGTGCATCTTGTCGGTTGTTCTCGACTGCTCTTCGTCATCCGTCCGATCCGAATTATCCTGTTGGTGGTCACGTGCTCTGGCAGTGGCATGGCTGTTGAAGTTGAGAGTCTTCTGTTGAGTTGTCTTTGTGCTCTCTTTACCTGATTTTCCTTTCGGTGGCATGGTTTTCACTCCTTCAGTCGATGCTTGCTACTTTTATATGTCCTTTAGTGGTAAAACTGTTCTGGATAATACTGGTTGTGCTGTATATTTTACTGGGTATTTCGGAGCAATACGATCAGTGGTGCACGCTCATGTCGGTGACCCCTGACCTCTCGAAAACAGACTTTGTTTTAACGCATGACTTTTGAAGACTTTGTATAGCCAATGGGCATCTTGATCTTTGAACCATAGTTCTGTTCCCGCTGGTATGGGGTATAAAAGCTAGGTTTTATCGCGTTTTGTTTAGTTTTTGGTTTTCTGGTTTGTTTTTTTTTGTTTTTTGTTTTGGTTATTCCGTGTAATGCACTTATCAGTGTTTTCCGTGGGCACGGGAGTGCAGACAAATTGATCGGACATCGTATTCCGGCAGCTGCAAATTTGATCGCTACACGCCCAACAGGTGGGGATTTGACAATGTCGCAAAAATAGTAATTTTTGTTTAGTATATGTACATTATACTTGCAATTTTCCGTTCAGTTCAGCTTCAGCATGCAGATTCAAGCATCGGAATGGATCGATTTTGGTGCAACAATATGATACAATACAGTGTTCGAAATAATCGGTGGCAGTGGTGGCATTTGCCACCAAAACCTGTCAATCTGCCACCATTTTTTTTTTCTGGTGGTATTTTTCTACCACTAAATTTTGGGTCATCATGTCATCGATCCTACGGCTTGAATGAAGGAACACTGAAGGAAGACGCGTTGTCTGACGGCGGAAAAACTCGTTAGCAAAATAAAACAAACTAATTGCCACATTTGTGCATGAATGAAAACATAGCGTGAATCCAAACTTGTGATTGGCTAATCTCCATATCGATTACAGCAGCTTTTGTACACTTGACATGTTGTTGCCCTCTGTGATAGCTGCATATGCAGTCATACGGCACAAGATAAAAGCATGTTGTGACATATTGAAAACAAAGCAAAACCGCAGCCTGCGTGATTTAAATGATAATAAATACTTGCAATTCATTAGCCAGTACAGGGCTCAAAAATTCCTATCGCCCGACGCCGGGCCGTGGCTGGTGAATTTTGCGTTCGGGCAAGTATAAAAATCAATATGCTTCCCGTCCGATGGGCAAGTGCACCAGCGGTTGAATTAACTAAGCTCTGGACAATTCAAGCTTCAAAAGGTATTTCATTACGTCTGTACACGCCTACAATCATTTTAAGTCCTTCAACTCTGAGAATTTTTTTTTCTGAAAACCTTTAAAAATCCGCCCGACATCGCAAAATAATTGTTCTTGCTGTTGTAAAACACAAAAAAGTCGTAAAATTAGAGTTTTGTGACATGTTCTCTCCAACGTACGCGGAGTCAACTGACTGTTTTCTATGTTTGCCCACGGTCCCTCCGGTAAAGTGGTATGCCCTTGACAGTGGTTGCCGCTCTCTTTGTGCAAGTGTATGACGGTCGACTTCACTCGAGAGTGTAATTGCACCTTGCATTGTGCTTGGTAAATGGATGTAAACTTTATTTGGAGCCATGGATCTCGGCAATGCTTAGTGTGAAACACATTAATCAACCCTCGGTTGAAAAAGTACAAGTTTACAAAGTAATCGAAACGGGCTCAGTCGACCAAGGAGGCCACATATTGCAGCTACGTAGTGCGTGAGATGCAGACAGTTTCAAATTACGTGACCTTTGGTTGTTAGGAATCGGCTCTCACTTAGTTAGAGAAAACAAATCTGCACTGAAGAGTAACGAAAACGAAACTTGAATCTTCTTTCTTCACGAATACATTTATCAAAATAAAACTTTGAAAGACGGCTGTGCTCAGTGAGTGAACGTGTAAACAGGTAAAAGGGTTGCAGATGTACATGTGCGTATGCATTGGCAGATAAACACTAGCAGAGTAGTTGTTTGTGATCTCAGCTTGATAATAAAGAGCAGCAGCCAGCCCCGGCAGCCAGTCAAGCACATTGTAAATTAAAGACATTATTTAATGGAGAAAATCTGAAAGTCACACAATCTTATTGATCTTATGTAATGAAACTTTAATAAGGCAATGTATCAAAATTCATTTGATTGGACTTCTTGAAGTACATTGGCTATATTTACTAACACATTTATGATGACCATGTAACTCTGATTTAAAACTTGTACAAAATGAAATTCTGTACTTGGCCTATATGTTGACAGTGAATGTGATATTTGTAACTTAATTTGATATGACTTCTAAGCTTCAGCAGCTATACTTACTTTAAGTCATGCTTGAAGTTTATGAGTATCTCATATTATAATTAGCTACATTAAGCCATCAACAAAACTGAATGGAGTGAATTTGATCCAAGTTTCGTTTAACATATATGCTTTTGCTTAATGAGCATGCCATGAGTCATCATACTTACATTTTGCTATATTTTTTTGAATACATTTTTGAAAGTTTCATGAGTTTCCCAATATCATAATTAGTTCATTTGCATATATTTGCATATATTTTGATATATGTATCCCTTTTTCTCTCAACAGATTTCTGAAGGGCTGACCATAATTAATAACCAATTATAGCCCATGGCATTCACCTCCAGGGAGCACAGAAATGGTAGTGAAAGATGTCAACTGTCAATCACACCAAATTCACTTACTTTGACTTGGTCATGTCATTGCTCCTACACAATTTGAAATGCATAACAGTCCAACAAAACAACCCATCTTGAATCATTCTTGTCACAACTCAAATTATTTCCAAAGTTGCACTTCAAAAGTCTTACTTTATCTAACTTTATTGTAATTGTTGTGTACATTCCTGAGTTTGTTCTTTGTCATTGTATAGTGTAACTTGAAAAATGCACATTGTTTGTTCATTTTATTAAAATTAATCGTCTTGCTTCATTTACTCTAGTAAAAGAGTTATTAAAACTCATGTGTCATGTAATCATTGTCAATGGAAATATTTTGGTCTGTCATTATTTATATACGCTCGTGTAACTTCAGAGACCACATGTTTGCTTTTATAACATAGGAACGCAAATCCTATTTTTTTGTAAATTTATGTAGTGACAAATTCTATTATTCGATTAAACTTGCATTTTTCAACTATTTCCGCGTGGGCAACTTAAGTTTTACTTTGATATATAAGGGTCTTATACAGAGTACTCTTGACTACTGTTGTGTTGTGTGAGGAAACACAACAGAAACAAATCTCAACAAAGTTTTCATTTTACAAAAGAGAGCTTTACGTATTCTGTTTGAATTACCTTTCGACTATCCTTCTCTTGAGTTATTTTCTCGGTTCAATGTTCTGTCCATTAGACAAAGAATTGTTTATTTCATGGGAGTGTTAACATTTAAGTGTATGACTGGAAATGCACCAAAATATCTGTGTAAGTTCTTTGTATTTCAGAGTGATGTTCATCCTTATCAAACACGTTCTGTTTCTCATCAAGACTGTTGTATTCCAAAGTCAGTTTTAAATACTGGTCAACGGAGTTTTCATTACCATGCTACAAAACTCTGGAATTCTCTGCCAAACGACATAAGACATGCGCCTAATATTATACAGTTTAAGGTGAAGTTAAGAGAGTTTATCAAACTGAATTTTCCTTTGTGAACGACTTTATTATCTTATATGTACTTCTGCCATTATTAAGATTGTTGAATTTATTGAGCCCCGATGAAAATTACTCAACTCGGCCGCTCATTAAAAGCGTAAATAAATAAATAATAAATAAATAAAAAGCTGCCTTTGTGTTGTCATACGCCATCTGTATCATCAGCACAGGCTTTGAAGTAGAGGTTGGTTAATTACAATTAACAAAACGACAATCTTGACAATCGAAACAAAATGGTACCTGTATATAGAAAATGCTGCATATAGACATTGTCAACCATGATTTTCTATCCGTTTGACATCACCATTGCCGCACAATGTCTTATCATGCCAAATGTTTCAAAATAAAAGAAATGTGGAAGAACGTCTTTCACCAGAAACATGAAAGTTACAGTAATTTTTTCGGCTTCAGGAGTAAGCATATGACGCTGGCTCAAAACTTTTCAGTCTCGGTCAACCCATGGAGGTGTGCTACCTCAATGGTAAACCACACTGGAAGGTTTGCCAATTTTCATTAGGGGAAGACTGCATTAACTTGCATGGTACCTGAAACCCGAGTCCTTGCCTGACCAACTCGGTTGACAAACAGAAGACTTTTAATCCCTCAAGGTGTGAATGTTCCATTGTTATGTTTATCTAATCCAGCTGGTGCCATTGTAGGAAAGGCAGGTCTGTAAAATTGATCCTCAGAGGGAAGTAGGGTATTCCTAAGTTAATGGAGCCTTCCCGTAATGTAACGTCAAGGGGCATCTTTTATAAAGGATATGTCAATTTTAACGGAAATATCGAAATAAATGCAAAAATCGAAGCTTGTCTTTATGGAAATGACCAAAATACACAAACCAAAAAGTGTAGCTCAAGGCGTGCTTCTAATTTGTGATCTGTGATCGAAGGCCCGATGGCTTGTCAGTTTCGATGGCTTCCTCATCTAGGATACTCAATGGCTACAACTGCATTAGTTTCTGGGGGGAATTTCAAAACTGCTGTTGCAATAAAAATACCAAAATATTCTCTAGAGTCTTTGCTACCAATTGAAATTTCAGTCTAAACCGTTAGTACATATGATCCACAAAACCTCCAATCTCTTAGTATTTTGCAAACTTGACTCAGTTGCCGGATATCACTGCTTGTTTCCGTTCCTAATACAGATGTAAGTTCTTCATGTTGTGAAGTGCATTCTTTCAATGGTTTACCACACGGCAATAAATATAAAACATAGGGCCAAAGTCCCTGAAGCTACTATAGCCATGGATACAAAATTAAGTATTTCCTAACTGTATGAAATTATCTCACTAAGGTCATCCTAGGGACCTGTAAACCAAATATTAAAGCTGTCTGACCAGGGGTTTGAAAAACAAGCGACTCAACAGTTGACAGAGCTCTGCTGTGTTATGTACAGAATAACCTTTTGTGACACATGTATTGATGAGGAAGGTGGATATCTTTGATAGCTAATTTCAGGATGGCCTGACCAAAAATAGAAAAAAAATTCCGTAAAAATACAGATTTGCATATTTCATCATAATTTTTACAAATCAAAGTTGGGTTATCCCTAGGGACCTGTATACCAAATAACAAAGCTGTCTGACTAGTGGTTATGAAGAAGAAGATTTTTTACCAAAAACGCCTTTTTTGGTGCTAATTTGCATATTTTCAACAATATCAAAAATTAATAAAAACAGTTTCTCAAAATCATATATTTTATCCACAAAACAAATATCAAATCAATAAGTACTGCAGTTCGCAAGATATTTGAGTGGACGGACGCCTCACAAATGGATATACATATACATACTGGTACATACATACACACATACATACATACTGACAGTGCACGCCGGACAGATACCCATCCCAATAGCTTCTATAGACTATATTAGTCTATAGTAGCTAATAAACGAGAGTTAATTACATTCTAATTAAAGTAAACAAGACTTGCTTAAATCAAGATTTTTGTCATAAAAACAGCATATCTGTCAGGTTATAAAGAATCTTAAGCTGGTTATCTTTTCATCAGTATTTTCATCCTATTAACCAAGGACATTTTAACTTTCAAATTAACATTGTAAGTAAGTTCTGTTGAATAAGTTGAGACTGCACGTAATCAGAGAAAGCACACTGAAGAGACAAATGTTTGAAACTTAAGAAGTTCAAGGTCATCAAGGTATCATGTAACACTTTCATTGCACTGTTTACACAGATTGCATAATTGCTATAAATAGCACATGAGGAATCTTACAGCCCAGCTTTACCATAAAAACCCTATCACTTTGACCACTCTTTTAAATGACCAATCTATTTTTTTCCCCAAAAAAGTAATTTTATTTTATCCTTACCAAGTCAACCATAAATGGAAATTAGAACTTTCTCTATCTCTATTTATTTGACCACCCTATCATGACAAACTATTTTGAGCAATTTCTTTTAGATAACATACAGGGCACAATAAATGACGGTTCAGAATATGTCAAAGTTGGGATTCAGGAAAGTTGCCTTTACATGTTTTAATCCTCCAGATGGTAACATTTCACTATGAACTGTCAAAAAAAGTTGAATTTTCTGATAATTCTACACTAAAATTAGTTTGGCTTTGATGATTTCCTAATTAATTCAATTATTTAAAATCATATTCATTATTTTTTTCTGGGTGAATTGATAGGGTTTATACAGTACAAGAATTACACACAATGCAAGTCAAATTTTGATCAAAAATGACAAAAAAATTCCTTAAAAATACAGATTTGCATATTTCATCACAATTTGAACAAATCTAAGTTTGGTGGTCCCTAGGGACCTGTATACCAAATAACAAAGCTGTCTGCCCAGCGGTTATGAAGAAGATTTTTTAACAAAAACGCCTTTTTTGGTGCTAATTTGCATATTTTCAACAATATCAAAAATTAATAAAAACAGTTTCTCAAAATCATATATTTTATCCACAAAACAAATATCAAATCAATAAGTACTGCAGTTCGCAAGATATTTGAGTGGACGGACGCCTCACAAATGGACATACATATACATACTGGTACATACATACACACATACATACATACTGACAGTGCACGCCGGACAGATACCCATCCCAATAGCTTCTATAGACTATATTAGTCTATAGTAGCTAATAAACGAGAGTTAATTACATTCTAATTAAAGTAAACAAGACTTGCTTAAATCAAGATTTTTGTCATAAAAACAGCATATCTGTCAGGTTATAAGAATCTTAAGCTGGTTATCTTTCATCAGTATTTTCATCCTATTAACCAAGCACATTTTAACTTTCAAATTAACATTGTAAGTAAGTTCTGTTGAATAAGTTGAGACTGTACGTACTCAAAAACATAGGGCCAAAGTCCCTGAAGCTACTATAGACATGGATACAAAATTAAGTATTTCCTGACTGTATGAAATTATCTCACTAAGGTCATCCTAGGGACATGTAAACCAAATATTAAAGCTGTCTGACCAGCGGTTTTGAAAAAACAAGCGACTCAACAGTTGACAGAGCTCTGCTGTGTTATGTAGAGAATAACCTTTTGTGACACATGTATTGATGAAGGTGGATATCTTTGATAGCTCATTTCAGGATGGCCTGACCAAAAATGGAAAAAAATTTCGTAAAAATACAGATTTGCATATTTCATCAGACTATATTAGTCTATAATAGCAAATAAACGAGAGTTAATTACATTCTAATTAAAGTAAACAAGACTTGCTTAAATCAAGATTTACGTCATAAAAAAACAGCATATCTGTCAGGTTATAAAATCTTGAGCTGGTTATCTTTTAATATCAGTATTTCGTCCTATTAACCAAGCACATTTTAACTTTCAAATTAACATTGTAAGTAAGTTCTGTTGAATAAGTTGAGACTGTACGTACTCAGAGAAAGCACACTAAAGAGACAAATGTTTGAAACTTAAGAAGTTCAAGGTCATCAAAAGCATTATAAGGAATCATGTTACACTTTCATTGCACTGTTTACACAGATTGCATAATTGCTATAAATAGCACATGAGGAATCTTACAGCCCAGCTTTACCATAAAAACCCTATCACTTTGACCACTCTTTTAATTGACCACTCTATTTTTTCCTCCAAAAGTAATCTTATTTTATCCTTACCAAGTCAACCATAAATGGAAATTAGAACTTTCTCTATCTCTATTTGTTTGACCACCCTATCATGACAAACTATTATGAGCAATTTCTTTTAGATAACATAAATGGTGGTTCAGAATATATCAAAGTTGGGATTCAGGAAAGTTGCCTTTACATGTTTTAATCCTTAATTCACTATGAACTGTCAAAAAAAGTTTAACTTTCTGATAATTCCACACTAAATTATTTTGGCTTTGATGATTTCCTAATTAATTCAATTATTTAAAAACATATTAATTATTTTTTTCTAGGTGAATTGATAGGGTTTTTACAGTACAAGAATTACATACAATGTAAGTCAAACTTTCGACCAAAAATGACAAAAAAATTCCTTAAAAATACACATTTGCATATTTCATCACAATTTGAACAAATCTAAGTTGGGTTATCCCTAGGGACCTGTATACCAAATAACAAAGCTGTCTGACCAGCGGTATGAAGAAGAAGATTTTTTACCAAAAACACCTTTTTTTGGCATTAATTTGCCTATTTTCAACAATATCAAAAAATAAAAAAAATAGTTTCTCAAAATCATATTTTTCATCTACACAACAAATATCAAATCAGTAAGTACTGCGGTTCTCAAGATATTTGAGTGGACGGACGCCTCACAAACGGACATACATACATACATACATACATACATACATACATACATACATACATACAGACTGACGACGGACGCCGGACGGATACCCATCCCAATAGCTTCTATAGACTATAGTCTATAGTAGCTAAAAAGCACACTGAAGAGACAAATGTTTGAAACTTAAGAAGTTCAAGGTCATCAAACCATTATAAGGATCATGTTACACTTTCATTGCACTGTTTACACAGATTGCATAATTGCTATAAATAGCACATGAGGAATCTTACAGCCCAGCTTTACCATAAAAACCCTATTACTTTGACCAGTCTTTTAATTGACCACTCTATTTTTTTCCTCAAAAAGTAATCTTGTTTTATCCTTACCAAATCAACCATAAATGGAAATAAGAACTTTCTCTATCTCTATTTATTTGACCAACCTATCATGACAAACTATTATGAGCAATTTCTTTTAGATAACATAAATGGTGGTTCAGAATATATCAAAGTTGGGATTCAGGAAAGTTGCCTTTACATGTTTTAATCCTCAATTCACTATGAACTTTCAAAAAAAGTTGAACTTTCTGATAATTCCACACTAAAATTATTGTGGCTTTGATGATTTCCTAATTAATTCAATTATTTCAAATCATATTAATTATTTTTTTCTGGGTGAATTGATAGGGTTTATACAGTACAAGAATCACATACAATGTAAGTCAAACTTTGACCAAAAATGACAAAAAAATTCCTTAAAAATACACATTTGCATATTTCATCACAATTTGAACAAATCTAAGTTGGGTTATCCCTAGGGACCTGTATACCAAATAACAAAGCTGTCTGACCAGTGGTTATGAAGAAGAAGATTTTTTACCAAAAACACCAAAAAGGCATTAATTTGCCTATTTTCAACAATATCAAAAAATAAACAAGCGACCTAGCGGCCGATATAGCTCCGCTGTGTTTATGTAGAGAATAATTATTTTTGACACATGTTGGTGGAGAAGGTGGAAATCTTTGATAGCTCAATGCTATGGCCAGAAAAAAGTGGCTAAAATAAGCTGCAAAAATACACGATTGAAGATTTCATCATATTTTGAATATATCACATCGAATCATCTCTAAGAACATGTCAACCAAAGCTATCCGATGAGTAGTTTTTTGAGAATAAAATTTTCTGACAAAAAATGGCAACAATTGCCCCCAAAAATAAAGATTGCAGATTTCATCATAATTTCAAAAGATCAAATTTAGTTCATCTATAGAAACCTGTATTCCAAATTTCAAAGCTGTTGGACCAGTACTTTTTGAGAAACACATTTTTTGACCAAAAATGGCAAAAATTGCCCCAAAATTACAAATTGCAGATTTCATCATTATTTCAATAAATATCATTTAGTTCATCTGTAGGAACCTGTATACCGAATTTCAAAGCTATCAGATTAGTAGTTTTGGAAATACACATTTTTTGACCAAAAATGGCAAAAATTGCCCCAAAAATACAAAATTACACATTTCATCAGAAATTCAATATATATTACTTAGTTCATCTATAGAAACCTGTATACCAAATTTCAAAACTGTCAGACCAGTACTTTTTGAGAAATACATTTTTTGACCAAAAATGGCAAAAATTGCCTTAAAAATGCAAATTTGCATATTTCTGCACAATTTGAACAAATCTGAAATAGATCATCCCTAGGGACATATGTACCAAATATAAAAGCTATCTGACAGGTAGTTTTGAAGAAGAAGATTTTTAAAGATTTTTTTACCAAAAATGACAAAAATTGCCTTAAAAATACAAATATGCAAATTTCACCACCATTTTAACAAATCTGATTTAAGTCACCCTAAGCAAACTGCATATCAAATTTCAAAGCAATCGGACGAGCGGTTTCAGAGAAGAAGATTTTTTAACCAAAAACACCAAAAAATGCCCCAAAAATACAAATATGCAAATTTCACCATGATTTGACCAAACTGAAGTGAGGTCACCCCTGCATATAAAATTTCAAAGCAATTCGACTTGTGGTTTCAGAGGAGAAGGCAATTGTTGACGGACGACGACGGACGACGGACGCCGGACGACGACGGACTACGGACGACGGACGACGGACGATGACGGATAATCAACCTATTTGATAAGCTCTGCGTCGCTGACAGCGGAGCTAAAAAAACTAGTTTCTCAAAATCATATTTTTCATCAACACAACAAATATCAAATCAGTAAGTACTGTGGTTCTCAAGATATTTGAGTGGACGGACGCCTCACAAACGGACATACATACATACATACATACATACATACATACATACATACATACATACATACATACATACATACATACTGACGACGGACGCCGGATGGATACCCATCCCAATAGCTTCTATAGACTATAGTCTATAGTAGCTAAAAAGTGAATTTTAACTCATTTTTCAGGGTTTCCGGCCTGTGGCCGGGAGGGGGAACACCCCCTCCCAGACCTTCCCCCACGATGACCGCTTTGTGGTCATGGCAGCTGCAAGCCGCCTACTTTTTCATTCTGGCCCCTTACTTCAAAACTTACTGAAACC
Source organism: Ptychodera flava (assembly GCF_041260155.1). Taxonomy (NCBI): domain Eukaryota; kingdom Metazoa; phylum Hemichordata; class Enteropneusta; family Ptychoderidae; genus Ptychodera; species Ptychodera flava. The sequence goes on from NC_091946.1 coordinate 406,102, forward strand.
CTGGTCAGTACACTCATTCGTGGAATTACCATGATCATTAGTGACGAATGTAATTTTATTGAGATATTGCGACAATCACACTGTGGCAATTTAGAGGTGAGTATTTGAATGACGTCTATTTGACCTTGCTCTGCCTGCCATTTCTCAACTCACGTACATGCACACTACAGATAGTGATTGACATTACTTCATCAAGGTCAGTTGACTATAGGACCCTGACTCCTACTTACTCTTTTTGACTACAAAGAGTAAACTGAAATTATGAATAAACTGTAATTATGACACAAATATTGCGCGCGTCATTGTAAACATGTTTTTATTCTCCAACTGACAAATCGTGTACTCTCCAGTACGCGTTAAAGCACCCATGCAAGCAATATTTCGCATATTTTAGCACTTGTACTTTTAGCACTTGTACTCAGTTCAACACTCAGTTCCTCTTTTTTCGCTCAGTTTGACGCTTACTTCGTAATTTTCAAAGCTCTTTGATGCTCTCGTTGTCATTTCCAACAATCAGTTTGATGCTCACTTTGTCTTTTGCCACACTCAGTTTGACGCTCACTTTGTCGCATTTCAGACCCTTACATACCTGCAGTGTGCACATTGCCAGTTTGACTTAGTTCCACTGCAGTCAAAGTCAATCCTCTGGAATATATGTTGACTCTCTACACAGGGTTGGTGTATGCAAAGTCTACTTCTGAATTTCCAGGTGATTTTTGTCATTTCAAGGAAAACAGCCCCTTTCTGACGAGCATGAAAGTTATCACACTAATTTTGTAAAGTTTCTGTCATATAGCTTGCAAAAATGGTTCTAATTTCTGACACAATTGAAGCAGTCAACTGTGTGATCTCGATTGTGCCTGCTTCAATTCAGTTTGATGGCCACATGGCACCCCTGATGTTATACTGGTGTATTTTGGTATGACAGACAGACAGCTGAACAGAGTGATAACATTGGCCCCCTAGTGTGAATCCGGCACAAGGGGGTCAACAAGTGAGAAAAGTCTTTGCCTCAGTTTCAACAACAATTAATAATTCTTTGACCAACTGGTATATTCTTACCTGACTCTGTCAGTGGATTTCATTGACTGTACATAGATGAATGCTACAATCATTGCTATCAGAAATATTGTTCCACAAACAACACCAACAGCAATGTAAAACACACTTGTGGAGGTTACAGTCGATGGTTGGTTTCCTGCCACTGAAAATACAAACCAGAAAAAGAAGTTTGGTTGGCTCTCTCTCATTATGTATCACCCTGCATATATCTTTATATTTCGAGAATACTCCAACAAAAACCACATCATCAGCAAAGCCATTTATATTTTTTGAAAACATCTGTACACATCTTCTGAGTCAAGTCATATCCTCTCAAGGGATTTTTCAAATTTTAAGAAAGACAATTTCATAAGGGACCTTGAAATGGAATCATGGAAAGATGTTCTTTGCCATGAGGATGTTAATACTGCATATCAGATTTTCTGTGTAAAATTTTGTATCATCGATTCAAAAAATGCACCAATTAAGTCTGAGAGTAACAAGTCATCGTTGATGACACAGTCCCCACTTGTTAATGGGTACTTTGATTACAAGTCCTCAGAGAGGATAGAGTCTGTAACCTCCATAAATGTAATAATCTCCACAAATGTAATATCAACGACAATTGTAACACCAGACATGAACTGCATATGCTCACGTGTTTTACAACAGGTTCATTAATAGTAGTGCGCTTAACAGAACAATAAGATATATGTTATCACCATATGTAGAAGGTTTTTTTTTCAACTTCGCACAGTACTCTCAGAGATTAATCACTAATTACAAAACTTTATTTAATATGCAAATGAGCTGTTCATTAACTTGACACTTTTAATTGCTTTATGGGACAATTAGATATCCATCAGATCAACATTTGTAGCACGTTTTATTTAATTTAATGCTGTAATTTTAGAGTAATGTCACTAATTACAAAGTTCATTAAATATGCAAATAAACCCTCATTAAAATTAACTTGACACTGTTCAATGATTCTTAGCACAATTAAATATTTATCAAATCAATATCTGTAGCACGTTTAACAAAATTTTTGTGGCGAAATTTCAGAGATATATACCTAATTACAAAGTTTATTAAATATGCAAATGAACTCTTAATTAATTTTACACTACTAAATGCTTTATAACACAGTTAGATATCTGTCGTATCAGTATGTGCAGCAGATTTCATCACATTTGATCCAGTTATTTCGGAGTTATATGACTAATTATAAGACTTCATGAAATATGCAAATGAGCTAATTATTAACTTGACACTGCTCAATGCTTCTCAGTACAATGGGATATTTATCAGATCAACATCTGTAGCAAGTTTCATCAAATTTAACGCTGTAATTTTGGAGTAATATCACTAACTACAAAGTTCATTAAATATGCAAATGAAGCCTTAATTAACTTTACACAACTAAATGCTCTACACCACAATTAGATAACTGTCGGATCAGTATTTGCAGCAGATTTCATCACATTTGGTGCAGTTATTTTGGAGTTATATCACTAATTACAAAACTTCATAAAATATGCAAATGACCTATTTGTTAACTTGACACTGCCAAATGCTTCTCAGTACAATTAGATATTTATCAAAACAATATCTGTACCCAATTTCACTGACTTGGGTGTCGTAATGTCAGAGTTATATACCTAATTACAAAGTTCAATAAATATGCAAATGAACCCTTAATTAATTTCACACTACTAAATGCTTTACACTACAGTTAGATATCAGTCAGATCAGTATCTGCAGCAGATTTCATAACATTTGGTGAAGTTATGTCGGAGTTATATGACTAATTACAAACCTTCATAAAATATGCAAATGAGCTATTTATTAACTTGACACTGCGTAATGCTTCCAAGTATAATTAGATATATATCAGATCAATATTTGTTGCAAGTATCATCAAGTTTGGTGCAGGAATTTCAGAGTTATCTCACTAATAACAAAAGTTCATTAAATATGCAAATGAGAAGATAATTGACATGATACTCACAGTATCATCATAATGTTCTTAGATTGTCATCTGTGAAAAGTTTCATGAAATTTTGTGCAGTATTTCTTGATATATGTCTACACTGTCATTACCGTCTCCATAGGGAAACCATTATACGGAAAAAAACAATATTGCATAACTTCATTAATATGCAAGCCACACTAACCAAAATCTAATCAGTTCTTGCAAGTAGCATATGGTACCTATGTACCAAATCTGACTTGAATCCGTACAGGCGTTTTTGAGTTATCGTGTAAACAGACAGACAGACAGACACACACACACACACACACACACACACACACACTAACACACACACACACACACGGACAGACAGACAGACATCGCTATGACATTAGCCCACGTGTTTACACATGTGAGCTAAAAATCAACCACAAATGTAATAAAACAGTCAACCATTAATGTAAGAGCCCGTAATCATAAATGTAATAAACAAATCAACCATAAATGTATGTATTATATGGACTGATTTAGTCATGTATTATATGGACTGATTTAGTCCAAAATAAAGTGAAATAAAATAAAAACTCAACCATAAATGTAATAATTTGAACTTGTATGTGATAATTTATTTATCAATGCCCTGAGTAAATAATAACTTTAATAAGACTAGTGTAATGTTATTGCATACTTTCCTGAAACTAGGTTTCCTTTCCGAAACACTGAATAGAATATTTTGAGAACACTGTCAGAAGATGGCAAGGTACCGATCAAACCGTTAGATAAAGGAAGCAGAACGCAATTCAAGACACTGATAATTACATAATAAGGCAGTGTCAAAATAACTCGTCAACCACTGATACCACACAAAGTTTATGACAGACGACTCAGAACAAATAACAGAGAAATATACAACCTTATAACAGAAACTTACGACATAAAACATGTTGACGAGAAAAACATATATTACATTTCAATCTAGTAAAACAATACGAACACTACCTTGAACACAGTAGAACAAATAAGACATCATAACATCTCCAGTGAGGAACAAACTTCAAGTGGGACAACATAGGAATATAGACAATCTATGGATTATTCCACACAATTTATCCACTGAAGACGAATTTGAGGCGACTGATAAAGAAATTATCGCAAATTTTCGAAAAAAACGGCGTTAAAGGATCGCTATGTTATGCAGTCTCTTCCACTCTGGAGTAGAGACTGCACTGACATTCAGATTGCAGCTGTGTCTCGCCGTGGCCAATCAGTTCTATACACAAAACAGCGAAACGTAAATACAAACACACTAAAACGCAAATAATCAAGATATGAATAATGTGTGTTGTTGCTTTCCTTAGTACATAGATAAATATTTAAGGGATAGTTCCTCAATTGCAATGACAAAATAGATTTATTACATTTATGGTTGACAAGTATTACATTTATGGGTAATTTTTTTTATTACATTTATGGTTACCATTTATTACAATTGTGGTTGGTGTTTTTATTACATTTATGGTTGATTTTGTTACATTTATGGGTGATAATACATTTATGGATGCACTTTATAACAATTATGGTTGATATTACATTTATGGAGATTATTACATTTGTGGAGGTTACAGAGTCCTCTTCATTAATTAGGTCTGTGATAAAAATACTTTGATACAGATGGCGCTCAATGGCCAAGAATGAGTTCTATGGTGGTGAAAACATAAAACCAATGTAGGCCACCATCCTAAAGGTCATAAAATGAGTTAACAAGGAATTAATCAACAGGATGTTGCAAAACATTTTTGCATACAATCCTAACACTTAACAGATTATCACTGGTACCATATTTCATAAAGTTTGATGCAGTATTTACAACACTATGAGATCCACATCTGTATAAAGTTTCATCAAATTTGACATTGGATTTGTGGCTATATCACTGTAATTAGGAAAGTTAATTACATATGCATTTACAAATTATTAAAATGACACTGATAAATGTCTTTTTCAATGTTAAAGCAATGTGAGCTTAACGTCTGTACAAAGTTTCATGAAATTTGATGCAGTATTTCTTGACATATCAGCCTACTTACGAAACTTCAATAATTGACATGTTACTGCTACATGACATGAAACAAATTGACGAGCATATGTATGAAATAGGTCAATGTCCGTGTATCAACTTTGGATGATACTGGTGGAAATATGTCTGAGTTATGGCTCTGTACATTAGAAATTTGTAACAAAATCACCGCCATGCAGCGATATTTGATCTTACTATTAAAACATAGGGCCAAAGTCCCTCAAGCTACTATAGACATGGATACAAAATTAAGTATTTCCTGACTGTATGAAATTATCTCACCTAGGTCATCCTAGGGACTTGTAAACCAAATATTAAAGCTGTCTGACCAGCGGTTTTGAAAGAACAAGCAACTCAACAGTTGACAGAGCTCTGCTGTGTTATGTAGAGGATAACCTTTTGTGACACATGTATTGATGAAGAAGGTGGATATCTGTGATTAACAGTGTAAGTGAGTTCTGTTGAATATGTTGAGACTGTACATACTCAGAGAAAGCACACTGAAGAGACAAATGTTTGAAACTTGAGAAGTTCAAGGTCATCAAAAGCATTATAAGGAATCATGTAACTTTCATTGCACTGTTTACACAGATTGCATAATTGCTATAAATAGCACATGAGGAATCTTACAGCCCAGCTTTACCATAAAAACCCTATCACTTTGACCACTCTTTTAATTGACCACTCTATTTTTTTCCTCAAAAGTAATTTTATTTTATCCTTACCAAGTCAACCATAAATGGAAATTAGAACTTTCTCTATCTTTATCTCTATCTCTATTGACTATTTTGAGCAATTTCCTTTAGATAACATACAGGGCACAATAAATGACGGTTCAGAATATGTCAAAGTTGGGATTCAGGAAAGTTGCCTTTACATGTTTTAATCCTCCAAGATGGTAGGCATTTCACTATGAACTGTCAAAAAAAGTTGAACTTTCTAATAATTCTACACTAAAATTATTTTGGCTTTGATGATTTCCTAATTAATTCAATTATTTAAAATCATATTAATTATTTTTTACTGGGTGAATTGATAGGGTTTATACAGTACAAGAATTACATACAATGTAAGTCAAATTTTGACCAAAAATGACAAAAAAATTCCTTAAAAATACAGATTTGCATATTTCATCACAATTTGAACAAATCTAAGTAGGGTTACCCCTAGGGACCTGTATACCAAATAACAAAGCCGTCTGACCAGCGGTTATGAAGAAGAAGATTTTTTACCAAAAACACCTTTTTTGGCATTAATTTGCCTATTTTCAACAATATCAAAAAATTAAAAAAAACAGTTTCTCAAAATCATATTTTTCATCTACACAAGAAATATCAAATCAGTAAGTACTGCGGTTCTCAAGATATTTGAGTGGACGGACGCCTCACAAACGGACATACATACATACATACATACATACATACATACAGACTGACGACGGACGCCGGACGGATACCCATCCCAATAGCTTCTATAGACTATAGTCTATAGTAGCTAAAAAATCAACACGTACATGTATGACATAAGTCAATGTCCATGTGCCAACTTTGAATAAGATCAGTTGAGACTTGCCAGAGTTATTGACCAAGGTACTCAGTATTGGTATGCTAAGAGGGCGGCACATGTAACCTCTCATTTAACTGGAAAAGTCAGTTGAATAGTATGATTCCGCAGAGTCACCAGTGAGAGATCTTATCGAATTTCCACCAATAATGGCTCTCGACATGAAACAACCATAACAAAATTGCCACCATATTGGACCATCTCATGAAACAAATCAATGTGCATATGTATAAATAAGTAAATGTCCTTGTACCAACTTTGAATAAATTTGCTTGATACATGTCTGAGTTATGGTTCCGGACATGAAAAAATCGGGAAAAAAATGGCCACACGGCGGCCATATTGGATTGTATCATAAAATAAATATTTATGCATATGTATGACATAGGTCAATGTCCTTATTCTAAGTTTGAATAAAATCAGTTGAGACGTGCCAAAGTTTTGGCTAAGGACATGAAAAAATTGTAACAAAATGGCTGCCATGCAGCCATATTGAATCATACCATGAAACAAATTGAACTACATATGCATGACATAGGTTAATGTCCTTGTACCAACTTTGAATAAATTTGCTTGATACATGTCTGAGTTATGGCTCCGTACATGAAAAAATCGTAATAAAATGGCCGCCTAGCCGCCATATATATTGGATCGTATCACAAAATAAATCACCGTGCATATGTATGACATAGGTCAATATCCTTGTACCAATTTTGAATAAAATTGGTTTAGATATACCTGAGTTACGGCTCTGTACATGAAAAAATCGTAACAAAATGGCCGTACGGCAGCCATATTGGATCGTATCACAAAACAAATTGATGTGCGGATGACATTGGTCAATGTTCTTGTATCAACTTTGAATAAAATTGGTTGAAACATGTCTGAGTTTTGGCTCCATACATTAAAAAAATCATAATAAAATGGCTGCCTGGCGGCCATATTGGATGGCATCGCAAAACAAATCGTTGTGCATCTGTATGACATATGAAGTAATCCTCGTACCGAGTTTGAATGAAACCACTCCTTGCATCTCTGAGATATCTGCGTGAACGGACGGACGCACGGACGGACGCACAGATGCACGCATGCACGCACGCATGCACGGACATGACAGAACCTGTAAATCCCCCCGGATGGTGTCCATGGGGACTAAAAAATAGAAAATACCGCAATTATACGGTGTCGCTCACATTTGATCAAAATTGGTACATACCAGTATGGGTACCAAAGATCAACAATAAATGTTGTTTCTATCTGTTCAGAGCAGGAAAATACTACGTTGATGTTATGACAATAATTTCTACACAGCACAACCAGAAAATCAACAAGAATGACAGAAGTTTGACATACTGCTACAGAGAAATTGATGTTTTGATCAAAAAAAGGGAAAATATTGTCCTAAAAACACAAATATTGAAATTTCACCACATTTTTTACAAACAGCTTCTCAGCTTGTCAAAAGATGATCTGCAACATTTCGCGAAATCTATCAGCAATATAAATCACTGGGCCATAAGTAGTTACAGCACGCAATCTTATTTGCGCTAGTGATATGGATGTACATTGTATTTCAGACAGCATCTAACTAAAAAAAATTATAAATCTGAAAATTTACTTAGTAAAAAATATTAGCACAGCTTTTCTCATTTGGAAAAATTTTTTTTTAGAAATTTACAGTTGTAAAAAAAAATGTTCACAATTTCATTGTGACCACCCCCTCCCAAGATCTAATGGTCCGTCCCTTAGTTTGAGCAGGTCTGTTAATATGTAACAGTTCATAAACAATGACAGGAAATGACTACAGGTCAGTGGAGTACCGGTATCCTGTTTCAGCCATTGGTATGCGACCACTCATGAACATTTGCAGAATTTCCCTTTTTCTTACCTCATTTGCACATTTTTGACACTGATGTGTTCATTTGAACAAATTCACATCTCAACCCTTACATCTACCTGTAAACCAAATACTGAGACGGTAGCTTTGGCGGTATGGGAGCCTTTGTGTGTGACGGACATACATCCCCACATACCCACAAATATACAGACATGCAAATCAATTCAGCTTATACGATAACCTCACATTGGTATACCAAATGTGAGTAAAAATACCGCCAATGGCGCTTGGACATAATGTCCGCCTGGTATTATCGGCATTTATCAACAACCCCACTCACTGTGAATTAGACAGATCACTAAATCAATATGCAACATATAGCTGAAAGACTATTTTTCACATTGCAATTTTGAGCCCATTTTGTGAGAAAAGGGACATGTATATGTATATGGAGAAAAAAGCAAATGGTTTGTTGAGTGACAATCATGTATGCATCTCTTGAAAAATTTTGGGGTTATAAGGTATAACAGTAGTGTAAGAATAATGAGGTTAGAATAAGTTAGTAAAGCTAAGATGACAGTAATTAAGATTACAAAATTATACACTAAGCTAAGAAAATCTGAATGAAATAAATGTTGAAAGTAGTAATTGAAACTAAGATGAGAATAAACTGAATTACTGCTAAAAGTCTGGTAGAAGGCCGCCACAGGAATTGGTGGTGGTGGAAACATAAAGCCAATCTTGCCTGCCACCCTATAACAAAAATGGTCTATAAATATTAAAGTCAATTTAATGGGGCAAGATGATCAAGTAGGGCAGCAAAGTCATGGTCATCTTTTCGTCTAATACTCAAGTGTAAGTTCATGAACTTTACATAAGTCTTGCTAGAGGTTTGTGGCTAATGAGCAATAACTGCAATTTCAGATCATTTGAGAGCAATCCATCCATGACAGCTAGTTCTATCTAAAGGAGACAAACTTCTCAAATAATTTTTGTTCCCTGGAATTTCCTGTGAGAACACACCGACAGATGCTACAGACAGTTGCTGGTGCTAGCTTGATAACTAACCTAAAACTTGTAACTTCATTGTCTAAGAGTAAAGACTGTAACATGTGACCTCGTGGATACTTAATCTCTGGACTGTCAATGTCAAAGTCTGTATATTGACTCAAGATGAATACTTGATTGAAGAGAGCAGATGTGAGATAATGTTGGGACACAACAATAAAAATCTTCAGGAAGGTATAGTTGTCTCAGGCTGTTGTCATGGGACACAAAAAAATGTTCCTGTGTAGCATGGGTCAGTCCACTTTCAAAGCATCACCATTATCAATGAGAAATGAACTGAAGTCACAAACAAATCTTATTTCCATGCTAACACACCATGTTTGAACGACAATACAAATCTCTGCCACTATATCATGTACATAGTACATTTGGTCTTGAAATCAATGTGCGTATAAATAGATCAAGTAGTTAGTCATGTGACTAAGTCATATGACAAATGCCTACGGTCGTCTCAAATGTGAGAATCTAAAATGTGAAATATGTTTTTTTTTTATCACTTTTGCTGCCCAAAAGAGCGTGGAAATCTCTGATACTTCGAATCAGCCATCCTGCACATTTCTAACATTCATCAACACCACATTTCTGTTCTACAACTCATAAAACAGTCCAAAATGCAGGATTAGTGTACCGTCCAAAACTACATATAAGAAAGACCCCTAAAAATCAATTATTCAACCAGATATGAACTGAAAATGCTCAAGTTTCATTATATATTGCATTATATGTAAATTTGAACCTCTGCCACATGTTTGCAACTTCATTGAAAGTAATATGATGAGTATAATGAACATTATATTACCATGCCCTGCCTGTCGCATTTTGATTGGTCGAGCTGAACCACGTGACTGACCACAAATACACAGTAATGGTCTGTTTATATGCCCGTGAATATGAATAATAATATTAACAACTCAAAGTATCATAACTTTACAGCTCAAGTGTAAATCATAATCAATCACAAAATAAAATGGAGCACTTGTGGGCCAAGTTGAGATACATTTTTCTGAAAATATCTCCGGATTTGCAAATATTTTACAGCGCGCATGACAGTGCGTCACGTATTGCTCAGTTCTGGGGCCCAGTTGTCGTTCACTCCGAAAATATTTGCAAATTTTGACGGTTTTCTCTGGTTCGATGATAATATAATGGAAATAACAGACTCCGCTCTGACCATTAACGTTTATTTATGGGCGCGGGCTCGAGGAAAGCAAAATTAATAGGCTCGGCAAGCCTCGCTCGTTAATTTTTGGCTTTCCTCTCACCCTTGCCCATAAATAAACGTTAATGGTCAGCGCGTCGTCCGTTATTTCTATAATATTCACTGCCGATTAATTCTAAAAGTTCATGAAGTATACAAATATGTAATTAGCTGAAATAAAAATATTAAAAGTTCTTTAAATTCTGTCATTGTATCACCACTTTATATCGCAAGTGTAATTACCTTTGGCCAAGTCCTTTAAGCCATATATGCAGACCTGTGAAAGCTCATTAGATATGCAAATTATAAATTAGCTGACATGAAAATGTGAAATGACTTTTGATATTGTTTTAACCTGGTATAATCATCAATTTACATAGCATGTTTTGCCAACTTTGATCAAGTAAATCCCAGCATATATCCATAATTAGAAAAGATCATTGAATATGCAAATTAGGAATTGGCTGAAGAAAAACTGCTTAATGATTGTCAATAATGTTGTATCATAGTATCTTCAATATAAGTAGCAAGTTTTGTCAACTTTGGTCAAGTCAATTCAGAATATCCCTAATTAGGAAAGTTCCTTAAATATGCAAATTACAAATTGGCTGAAGAGAAAATGCTTAATGACTTTCAATAATATTGTATTATAGTGTCATTGATGTACATAGCAAGTTTCATCAATTTTGATCAAGTCAGTTCAGATATATATCCCTAATTATGAAAATTCATTTAATATGCAAATTAGGAATTGGCTGAAGTAAAATGTCTTTTGACTTTCAATAATGTGATATCACAGTAGTTTCAACAACTACAATCGAGTTGATTCAGATATATATCTCTAATTAGGAAAGTTCATTAAATATTCAAATTCGGAATTGGCTGCAGTAATAATGCTTAATGACTTTCAAGGATGTTGTATCATAGTAGCTTATATACATGTAGCAAGTTTTATAATCTTTAGTCCAGTCAATTCAAATGTCCCTTATTAGAAAAGTTCATTAAATATGCAAATTAGGAATTGGGTGAAGTTAAAATGCTTGATGACTTTTAAGAATGGTAATTATAGTATCTTCAATATACATACCAAGTTTGGTCAACTTTGATCGAGTCAAATCAGATATACATCCCTAATTAGGAAAGTTCATTAAATATGCAAACTAGCAACTATCTTTCATGTCACCAATTAATGGTTCCCACTACTGATATATTTTGGTGTGATCAACATTTGTAGCAAATCTTGTCAAATTGTGTGCAGTCGCTTTTAATGTATATCCGTTTTTTCTAAAATCATTAATTATGCAAATGAGCAAAAAGTATGCCACACCCACCAAAAACTAATCAGTTCTTCCCATTTGCTAACTGAATCTATTTACCAGATTTGATTCTGATCAGATCAGCTGTTTTTGAGAAATTGGACCAACAGACAGACAGACAGACAGACAGACACACGGACACACAGACAGACGACAGACAGACAGAAAGACATCGCTTCGACATATGCTCACGTGTGTGAACACGTGAGCAAAAAAGGGGGTTAGCAATTTCCCAAAACTATCTAACTGCTACTCCACTTAACTCCATTTTTGTAATCAGAGCCTTTAACACAATCTGAATATCTGTACCAAAAATCAACACAGTCTATTCAGTGTTTTTTGACTTTTTGTCATTTACAGAAAATTTCCCCTGTCCAACGTCAACTCAACCCTCACAATAACATGATGACCTTCGGTAATGCGGCCATATTGGATCATATCATGAAACAAATTGACCTACATACGTATGACATAAGTCAATGTCCTTGTACCAACCCAGTTAAAGCGATGTATTCGTTGCTTCGCTTCGATAAAGTTTGTATGTGCAATGTGTGATAGTGAGCGTGCGTGCGTGAGTGCTTCACGAACTCTACAACCTGTGGAGCGGTCTCAGTCAGAAAAATGTAACAACTTAGCCGGCTATTGAACCACTCTTTTTTGGGAGTGGAGATTTAGCCGAGCGGTTCTCTCTGTGGCCTCTCCGCTAGGCGACTGATGCCGTATGTTGTGGGTAGAACCCGATTGAAAACTTGCCGTATTTGAATAAAATCGGTAGAAACGTGCCTGAGTTATGGCCCAGAACATGAAAAAATTGTAACAAAATGGCCACCATGTGGCCATATTTGATCATATCGCGACGTACCGTAAAACAAATTACGGTGCACATGTATAATATAGGTTGATGTCCTTGAACCAACTTTCAATAAAATTGGTAGAGATGTACCTGAGTTATGGCTTCATACATGAAAAAATAAAGTCAAGGACACCATGTGCTCACATTTGGTTTGAATTGGTCCATTCAAGAAATGTTTAAAGCCCCAGTATTAGTAACTTTTAACCTTTTTTTAAGTTCGAAATTACATGTTATTCTCTCACATTCATCGTGAAATGTTGTTCAGTGAAGAAATAAGCCAAATTTGTGCTCCTGTAGTTACGTACAAACGCTAAATATTGCCCGACCGAGTTGGATTGCTGCGCGGGTTTGTTGACAACTTGTAGGCTGTGCACGTGGCCGAGAACGCCGATACTGATGACATCATCGAGCTTGCAACCGTTCCTTGGGCCATACCATGCCACGCCGCACTGCCTGGGCAATCGGCCACAGTCGCTGGCTGAATGACCTGCGAATGATTTTATTTTGTTCTTCTCTTTTCAAATACGTTCTGCTACTGTGTTTCAGAGGATACAGAACTTTGGCAGAGAAGCCTGACATTCTATACTGGTAGGCTACAGTGTGCGTTATATACGGATTATTCAAACTGCAGTCGGCAGTGCACCGATGTGCGCACCCTGCAGTTGGTCACTCAGGAACTCCCGGTACTGATGTAAAATCAAGACAACACTGAATACACTTAGCTCACTTCTGTCGGCGGGCTGGGCATGCAAACCATGCGACACAGTATTAATTATGGTCTACTTTCACATACTGAGGATGTCATTTTAATAAAAAATATGAAAAACATTGTTAAAAGTTACAAATATTGGGGCTTTAAACCAGAAAAAAAAATGAAGAAAGCAAATAAGGTCTCCAACTTAGGTACTGGAGGTCATCTTTAGGAACATGCATATCAACTTCTATAGCAATGGGACAAGCAGATCCTAAATACATACGCAAATGTCAACAACAAAAAATACCGTCAATGACGCTGTACCTTCTCTAATGTGTGGCCAGGTCAGGTAATTGGTTGTTGGCATGGAGTTGTTAGTAAATAGTTGATGATGTAGGGGCATGAGGTGGGATATGGACCCAAAGAACCCAAAAGATGATTAAATACATCAATCAAAAAAAATTCTAAGCTACAGTATAAACTGCCTAAAGATAGTTCAATGTGGAAAAAAAGTTAAATAATTCAGAAATAAGAATTAACAGTCCAAAATAGTAATGACGCACTTCCCTACTGACCTGAGTGCATGTGAAATACACAACCTGGCATCTGTAAATTAAATGTATACCAAGTGATCATTTTAAGTCACTTTTAACTGTTTTTTTATGGATTTTCCAAAGAGTCCTGTGGAAATGATGAAAAACGCTTATCTGGTCTTGTGTTTGTAAAACCTCATGGCTGATAATTGTCATAGTATTAAAAAAAATTGAAAGTGAAGAAATTACTGTTTTTAATAGGCATATTTTCCTTGAAATACATGACCGTGTAAAGAATATATGCTAAAAGTGTTTAAGAGTAAATTTCTTCTCAAAAAATAATTTAATCTGTGACCAAAGGATTTTTATTCTTTGAGTTTACAAATTCACACATTGCAATTTGTTCAATCATCTTGTGCAGTGCAAAATTTATAAAATAGCGTCAATGACACTGTAGCTCCCATCCTGGACTATTTAGTGTTTGTTCTCTGGTCAGATATTTGAACATGTGTGAAAGGGATAAAGTGCATGAAGTGAAAATACTTAAATGTAATGTACTGGAGACAGTGAAATATGTTTAATGTATTTATTCAGAATATAAAATGGAAAAAATACAGAATTAGATATATCGAATACTGTGATACAACCATTAACTCAACAAGTCATTTACAATGACATAGTCCCCACTTGTAAAAGGAGTATTAGTCTCGATGGGGCAGGAAAATGTGGTCATTAAGAAGTATCACTGGAGTGTATATGTTGAGATCTATGGGCACATAGGTCTATGTCGTTGTTCCCAATTTGAAACACATGAGGCATGTCTAAGTTATGGTTCTAAATCGGGAAAAAAGATCAGACCTCTAGCAGTATTGGCCAGCCAAGAAATACATATGCGCATTATAAATGAGGTACAAGATGTGACATCTTAAGGTCTAATATCCTATCAAAATTGCAGGGTATAGAACTTGTGGTTACTGAAATATGCATATATATGTATAATCAAGGTCAAAGGTCATCGAGGTCACATGACATTTTGAAAAAAAAAATTATATTGCTAATTAATCCCTATATGCCAAAAAATCAGATCTCTAGCTCTATTCGCTTGCCCAGAATTAGATGTGTACATAATTAATGAGGTAAAGCGTTGTGTTGTCATAAGGTCACCCATCCTACTAAATACAAAGGACATAGCACTTGTGGTTACTTATTTATTGACATAAACATATATTTTAGGTAAAAGGTCATCGAGGTCACATGACATTTGGTCAAAAAATTTCTCTCCTATAGTTATCCCTATATACCAAAAATCAGACATCCAGCTCTATTGGCTCGCTCAGAATGAGATATGCACATAATTATTGAGGTACAGTATGTGGCGTCATAAGGTGTCCAATCATACCAAACATGAAGGGTGTAGCACTTGTGGTTACTGAGTTATGGAAAAATATGTATATTTGAGGCTCGCTCAAAATTAGATATGTGCATAATTAATGAGGTACAATATGTGGCGTCATAAGCTGTCCCATCATACCAAACATGAAGGGTGTAGCACTTGTGGTTACTGAGTTATGGAAAAATATGTATATTTGAGGTCAAAGGTCACCGAGGTCACGTGACATTTTGTCAAAAAAATTGTATTGCTAAGTTATCCCTATATACCAAAAATCAGACCTCTAGCTCTATTGGCTCGCTCAAAACTAGATATGCGCATAAGTAATGAGGTACAATATGTGGCGTCATAAGGTGTCCCATCATACCATACATGAAGGCTGTAGCACTTGTGGTTACTGAGTTATGGACAAATATGTACATTTGAGGTCAAAGGTCACCGAGGTCACGTGACATTTTGTCAAAAAAATTGTTTTGCTAAGTTATCCCTATATACCAAAAATCAGACCTCTAGCTCTATTGGCTCACTCAAAATTAGATATGTGCATAATTAATGAGGTACAATATGTGGCGTCATAAGGTGTCCCATCATACCATACATGAAGGCTGTAGCACTTGTGGTTACTGAGTTATGGACAAATATGTATATTTGAGGTCAAAGGTCACCGAGGTCACATGACATTTTGTCAAAAAAATTGTTTTGCTAAGTTATCCCTATATACCAAAAATCAGACCTCTAGCTCTATTGGCTCGCTCAAAATTAGATATGCGCATAATTAATGAGGTACAATTTGTGGCGTCATAAGCTGTCCCATCATACCATATATGAAGGGTGGTAGCACTTGTGGTTACTGAGTTATGGACAAATATGTATATGTGAGATCAAAGGTCATCAAGGTCACATGACATTTTGTCAAAATATCCGAGATATCTGCGTGAACAGATGGACTCACGGATGGACATGACCCAATCTATAAGCTCACTGGACTTCATCCGTGGGGACTAAAAATTGTGTCACTGCATCCTTTTTGCAATATGAATACGATGAGAAACTAAATTTTTATTTTTTGTGGCCTTATACATGGGAGTCTATGGAGATCTGCCTTATACATGGGAGTCTATGGACGTGTAAACTAAAAATATGCAAATTTCACCACGATTTGCCCAAATTTGGGAAAGGTCACTCCTATGCACTTCCATACCAAGTTTCAAATCAATCGGACTTGTGGTTTCAGAGCAGGAGATTTTTGACCAAAAATGGGAGAAAATTACAAAAAAATTCATGAAAAATAGCAAGTCCAAGATACTGACCCAAGATGCGCACAATCATTTCATGTCAGCCCAAAGTACTTACATGCTAATTTTTCATGTAATCTGCTCAGTGGTTATTGAGATTTTCAATTTTGACTGTTTTTACATTTTTTCACTTAATTTGCATATTTTTGGCAATGACAACTTCATTTGAACAAAATCTCATCTACAGCCCATCATCCATGTACACACCAAATATCAAGATGAAATGTACAGCGGTTTTGGAGTTTTTGATGTTGACGGACAGACATACAGACATACAGACATACAGACATACAGACATACAGACGTACAGACATACAGACATACATACATACAGACATTTCCCTAGCCTATAAGAATAGCTTCCATTGCCATATATACATATGGCTATGGGAGCTAAAAATGACTTAAAAACAAAAAAAAATGGCAGAATTACTGTCTTTGTGATGTAAAATTATGGGTTGACATCACGATAATTGTTAATCTGTTCGAAGTACTACTATACTATAATTTAGAAAAGAAAAGTTCATGCAGAAACGGTAACATATATTGTCAGCAATGTAGTGTTAATGTTGACTTTACATCAAAATATGCCTTTGCTGGATACCAAATATATAGGGCGAAATATTAAAATCAGCCATGTTCAGCAAAATCCACACAACAGCATTGATCCTTTTCTAATTTGATTTGATTTGCTTATGTTATCCTTGTATGACAGTCAGTACAATATGGAACTTGAACACAACACAGTGAATAAGTATGCTGTAAATGAAATGGTGTGGCTGCATCCACATGCAGCAATAGGAGTGCCTTTGTCTCTCACCCCTCATTTCCAACCTGTCCCATCCCTGAAAAAATAGCTTGGTCTTATATTTATAATGTTAATAATTTCTGTATTTGTTAAAATGTGCACATCTCAAAAACTTTTGATCATAAACATTTTCATTGTTTTTTATAGCTGACCAGTCAGTTAACCTGTTTATTTTGAATATTTGCGCATTTTTCCTCAGTATTTGACATTTTCAGAATACCTTCTTATTCAATTTGTCATTTTCTAAAAGTTAAAATGCTCCTTTGTGTGGTCAAGCTTTCCACAAGCATCAAATGTGGTACTTCATATAGGAAGGTCTGCCTCTAGAAGGCTAGTCTGGTTCCCTGACCCATTTACCCGGTAAATGGCGTGGGGAAATATAGGGTCAGGTACCGGCAAATGTAAACATGGACGCTATTGGGTTAAAATAAAACAAGCTGTGATTGGATGAAAGTAACACTTGTAACTTTTTCTCATGTTTCTTGGGTTTCGCACTTTCAGGCTCACTTGACACCAACTTCTTGTTTGTACCACAAAGCCGTGGAGGTAGAAAGAAAGACTTTTACCTCCATGATAATAGCCACTGTGATTTAGCACACCTCTTGATACTTTTAGAATGTCGACATGATGCCTGGCATTTTTTACGAAATTCGGACACCATTCTATCCATCGAAATCAATCGTCGTTCACAGTTCCAACAAAGTTTGCTTTCAATTAGCTGTCATATCGCAGCAGTACTTGTTGCGTGTATCAAACGTGCTCGGGTCATTGGGGTCACGCCACAGTCGGCGATGACCTAAATGACCCTAGCGCGTTCGATACACGCCACAAGTACTGCTGCGATATCACAGCCAGCCTTCAATCACCTCTATTTCCCCGTACTTCTGGATTAATCCTTTCAGTTTATATTTCCCGTCTCGTGTGCCAATGTTTTTGGTTCGGATACCAGTGTTCGAACATAATTCTGATCCAGTCGAATTTTGACCGGCGTTTTCATGGTAGCAGCCATATTTGTTGTAGCATGTTCTGTCAGGTGACTGACCTCCGCCATCTTGAACAAAATTCTGTTCAAGATGGCTACCCGGTACCTGACCCTATATTTCCCCACGCCCTCTACCGGGGAAATGGGTCAGGAACCAGACCAGTACTTCATATAGGAGGGTCTGCCTCTAGAGGGCGGGCATCATGAACAGTGTTTGTTGGTTAATTCCTCCACTTAAACTTCTGATTGTACTGTAAACATTGAACATGGCCGACGTCCGATTTTCCTGTCTAAAACTTTCACTCATTTTCGTTCATATGACTCATATGACGATTGGGAAGAAAGAGTTATCTTGAAATATTGAGGTACTCACCGATATTTTGCAAAATTAAATGAGAAAAAATGCAAGGAAAATGCCGACAGGCTTACACAATGACCGTTTTCAGACTCAGAGGCATATGATCATCTGCAGATTATGCAACAGGCCCATATCACGTGAGGCCATGAGGGGATATCCACGCAACTCAGTACCAAACACTAGCGCACACAGAGTGAGCAAACACAAAGTGAGTACCCCTAACGTCAGCTCAGTAGTCTGTAATAGATCGTAGTCAACTAAGAACCTTGGAGAAAGGCTTACATGTAACACTGTGGCTATGCCGCTAAGTCCCTTTTGATTTTTGTCACAGCTCAAAATCGTTCTCCTACACCTCAACCTGAACCATGAACACCCCCACCAGTTTATGATATGACCCATCACAATGGCATGACGTCAACGGATCTTGACAGACGGAAGTATTGACAGACGGAAGTAGAAGTTGACACCAGCATACTGGTTTTCAACTCTAATACCTTCTCTGTCTATAAATAGACACGAGAAGGTAAAAACAGCCAGAGAAGGCTGGATAAAAAGAAAAGGTTGGAACAGGGGAAGATGTACAAGGGATCTGGTAAAAACATAGTGCTACCTCATTAATCTTTGCTGTTTTTCAAGTTTTGTCAGCTTTGGTCATGTCAATCCAGATATATATTCCTAAAAAGGAAATTTCCTTAAATATGCAAATTAGTAATAAGATAAAACTGATAAAACAACTTTTACGATTGTTATATAAGTGTATCTAAAATATACAAACGGGTCAGTCACAATCAGGGTGCGCTAGAGTGTGTCACTTAGGTCAAAATTTCAAGTTCATGATAACTGTCCAGTTAAATAGTATGTTGAAAGGTTATGGTATGGGGCATATCTTCCTAAAATTTGGTGAAGCAAACGTCATTAGTTTTACCACAGTGCACGTTGTTTTATATGGTCGACACAGTGTCACGGACGCTACAGAAATGTTGTACATGAAACACAAATGTCATAATAAAATTTTAAACAATGATTTGTTAATGCTTTCTTATGTTATTACAATATAAAAGATGCATATTGGCATTAAAATAAGCTATACTTGGTATGATTTACTTAATTTTTCCATGAATAAACACAACCTCAAGTTTAGTGAGAAATACAACAATATTGATCATATTTTTTAATAGGACTTTCAACTTCTCTACGTCCTTCCGCTGGTATGCTGTATTTAAAAGTTTTATTGTCATGAATTAACCATGCTATAGCAACAATATTAATACCATTCAGTGTAATCAAAATGAACTTCTTTCTAAATTATTTTCTGTTTAGTATGACATGTAATTTTGTCACGGACGCTACCAAAATCAAACTTGAAAGTTAGGTCAATTTGAAATATAAAAAGCAATCAACAATCTGGTTTTTTCTTTCTCTTTTCTCCAAAAGCTATCTCTATCAAACATTTAAATTGTGAAAATTTTGTCAAAACATTGACACTTTCTTTAAATTGAACAAGAAAGCTATAGCAACTACTGCAAAAATCAGTTGGAGTATGTGAAAAATGTCTATACCAGTAATAAACTTTCAATACGTCAAAAAACACAGAAGTTAACATTGCTTGTGCCTTACTTAAAGTGTAAAAACCAAGATAAAACTAGACACCTAGATCAGGCTAGAGGGACAGGTTGTTAAACTTTGACCTGTGGTCCCACAATAAAATTTGCTACAATGTATCTGACACACCACCCCAGAAATCCAAATGGCTTGCAGCTGTTCTAACACCTGTCAGGATGGGGCGCACACATACCTAGGTGAGGCTGGAGATCAGAGACGTAGTTTGCCAACCTTTGACCTCTGTTCTATAATATATCTGTACTCTCTGACGAGCATAAAGTTGGCGTCATACTCATCCTCATCCTCAGCCTCAGAGGTGACGCGAAAATGAGGATGAGGATGACGCTACAGTGTCAGCTCACCGGCGTCAGATCTGATTATACCGAATGCGTCTGATGGAATGATAAGTGTAAAAACGACTTTAAAAATGTGCTTCAAGTTTCATATCACTGTAAATGTTAATTAAAACACAGTGGGATTTGCATTTCATAATATTTAGTTACCTCTCCTCTCAGTGTCCGTTTCTCACGTTGTAGTTATAACGCAACATTCTTAGCCCTTAATTTCCTTAAAGTTCAAAGGTTTTATATTTAATATTTTGACTTTTCAGGCCTCAAGTCATAGTTATACAAGTTAATAGTTTTATATGTCCTTTGAATAATTAGGGCTTTCATATCACCTCTCATGGTGGCGATTTTTACACATTTCGGATCATGTATACCTTTTTTGCACCAATTTTTGGAAAATCTTAACGCAAGAGTTAAGAGGATAGCAACAAACACATCCGCGGATCCATGGACTGAAAATTACAAACATTTCCAAAAAACTAGTCCATATGAGATATTCTAACGATAAAATATTACCTGCGAACCAGTTTTAGGATTCAAAAGAAAGTTGAGAAAGAATGGAGTTGTTAATCTTAAGTTATGAGCAAATTTTATCATTTATCCATCATCGGGTAGCGTAACCTCCGCAATCTTTGGATACGACGCTGAAGCTGATGCTGAGTAGCGTCAGTTTAGCGTCAGCTAGGTCGGATGAGGATGAGGATGACGCCAACTTTCGTACTCTCTGCCTTCATAATATGTGAAAGTGGTGGAGACAGAGTTGACACAAATGTCATTTCTTACCCCCTTGATTTTTAAAATTCAAAATGTGATAACAAAACAATAAAATGTGATGGTTATTTCACATTTAGATTGGCTTATAATCTGAAAAACAATGTTTGCATTTTATTGTAGCATCCGTGACATAATGAATTGAAATGGAATACACAATAATAAATGCATATACAGCACAGAATTTATCGTTCTTTTCACTAGAATTCTAATAACATATTCAATATAATTACTGCATTCTTAAAAAACACCAATCTAAGTGTTACAGTTGAGGATCAACATAACTTTTTGAGTGTTTCATTACTTTTTAAAAAATCAATTTTGTGCAAATTTACAATTTTATGCCTTGAAGACATTTTGTAACCCAACTCCATGTGTATGTACACACAATACACACTAGTATTTATATTTTCAGTGGATTGACTGCTTTAAAATGTTTAAATAGTCATTAATTATTATAAATGTAGTAAACACCGTCACGGACGCTACACCGTCACGGATGCTACATTTCCATATTTTGGAATATTAATAGTGAATGCAAGGGACAGTAATTATATAATTTGTTTATTTAAGGTAGGCACCTATTGACACTTAGGCCTATGACATCAGATCTTTTATAACTCCTGTTGTCCTTAAGATATGAGTGTGTCACGGACGCTACAAGAAATTCCAACCACAACGATCTCCATTTTCATTTATTCACAAAACAATACAATATGCAATTTTATTTAATTTTGGTGTATAAAATACTTGCCATGGATGTTGAGGTTGGAATTAAATTCAATATTACAATATTTTACCCATTTTCCTACATATAAACTAAAGGTATATGTACTTATGGTCATAAAACACAAAAAACATAACGATGTTACAGTTTGGTAAAAATACCACAGTTTCTGTTCCGATGCACATAATCACATGAAATAACTTGTGAAAGAAAGATTAGGTATTCTGCAATAACATATGTAAGCTAAAAATTCCACAATTTTAACACTGTGTTCCAAAAAACATTTTGAAATTAAGTACATTTTGAAGTGAAACAGCATAACGCTACTTTTTACAGTTTTTAAAGGCATTTTTGTGGATGTACAACCAAACCTGCACAATATATGCAAATTTCTTTATGTGACCAAGTTAGATACAACTATTACTATTTATTAGAAAAAACAAGCAATATAATATCAGTCTGAATATATGTCCATAACAAATGAAAATCATCTAGCGCACCCTGATTGTGACTGACCCAAAAGCAAATTTCATCAACTTTAATCATGCCGATCAGGGGTTTCGTTAAAAGCCGGCCACCAGCCAAATGGCCGGCTGTGGGGCGATTACGGTCGCTTGTTATTACCTGAAAATCATGTAATTGTTGTGCCGCTTACAGGAATGAATAGCTGGTAACAAATACTGCATATTGGCAAAGTTTAGAATGATCTGTATCCTTAATGCTGAATGACTTGTTGTCGACACTTTTGCGGGGTGTTTTCAGTGAAAATATTGTGTTCTATCGCTCGCATTCGTTGATCATGCGATGCCTCCGAGGCTCGCTAAATGCTATCAGATGTAGGTACTGGTGCAGCATAGAACACATCCGTACAAAGTACACAGGGTGGTTGGAGGTTAGGGGTCATTGAGCGTGTGCAGTAACGCAACATTGCGTCGGCCATGAGATGTGGATTAGCGACTCAGTTAGGTCAAAATGGAGAAATACAGACGGGTTGATGAAGAAGGTACAGCCGATGGCAATTTCTCAGATCATATTGATACTAATACAGCATTTTATGAATATTTATCAAGAAATGTTTCTTCTGAATGATCAGCAATCGCCTACCGCGATCCCTGGCCGTGGATTGTAAACACCTTGCCTGACATTGCCATTGGTAGTAGACGTTCGTTCTCGGATTTTAATGGATGGGAGCTTAACGTTTGACTTGCCTTAAGTCTGTGGGCGTATAAATATCAAAACTGAATAAATTGAAGGCGTAAACTTAAGCAGACTGTGATGTTTAGCAGTAGGCTGTAGCACAGTCGTCATACACAGCAATGCTATTAACCGGCCATGGCATGGCCGCTCTAAGGCCTACACGTATCGTTCAGTTCGAAGACGGATTTCCCGCACCAAAAGCCACCATAATTCCTTCAATAAACCAGCATCGATGGCTTCCAATACATGTCTGAATTCGTATCTTCTATGATTTTATTGTTGAAGACGATGCAGTTTTTGAGTGTGGTTTCCTACGTGTGGTTTCGTGTCATATATGTAACCAAACATCCACACGCTTGGCGGTTGGTATGGCTTGGCCGCCTGTAATTTTCATATGGCCCCCTGTTTCAAAACTTAGTGAAACCCCTGCCGATCCAGATACATGTCCATAATTTGGAAGTTTTCAATATGCAAATAAGTGATCAGCTGAAGTGAACCAGATATGAACTGAATGGCCTCGCGTGCACATTTTGTAAAGTACTTCTTGGGGTATTGGCTTTTATGAAGAAGGAAAATGTGTCAATAGATGACAAAATTTGTTCCCGAATTTCTCAAAATTAGAATAGTTGGACGATAAAATGTTTCAAAGTTATAATATGAATATAGAATGTAAAGTACAGCCATGTGAGGGCGCTCCATATGCCCGGCTTAAAAAACAGAGCGCCCTCACACGACTGTACCTTACAGTCTACATGTATATATTGAACAGTGACACTGATTTTCATTGGCAATGAACAGTCAGAGGTTCTGTTCATAACTATTGAATGTTTGAAGTCGTGTGGTTGTATTGGTAAGAATGAGAGAAATACATTTTTAGTGAGGTCAAAGGTGAGGGGGTAACACAAAGGTGAGGGGGTAACACCAAAATTTGGCTGGTTTGGTTTTATACTGGTCTCCGGTGAATAAACAAACAGCAATGCCATAATATGTCATCATTAGAATTATGTGACAGAATCAGACATGATCTATGATGTTGAAATTCGAAATGTAGTACTATCAGTCACATGGTCTGCAAGGAGTGTGTACCGAATTTTGATTAATCATTATTTATGCAAAGATTTATACATACATATTATAGTTGAAATCAAAGATTTCTCCTGGTTATGTGAGCTATTGTTGTGGTAATGAAATCAGAAATCAGCATGCAATATACAATCATCTGTGCCGCGCCGTGTAGCAGCAAAATGAGTTCGTGACCTTTGAAGTACGCGTTTCAAAAAATAAATACCCATGGGAACCTGCTCACCACGCCACGCAACTCATGTACAGCTGACTATGGTGCACTTGTCAGGCGATGGTCGATGATTCTGGTTATTGCCTATATTGTCAAGTTCAATGCCTAATTTACGGAAACACGAACTCTGTCTAGTGTATTCGAAGCTCTGCGTACAGGTTGTGCACACGGCCTCTACCACGTGGTGTCCTGTGGACAGTGTGGTACAAGCCGTCGGCCTACCACCGTACCGCCGGGAAACGCAGACCTATTGTACGCAGGAGCTAGCCTACTGCTGCTGATTTAACATCAATGCCAACATGGAAATCTCATGAAAAATTTGTCATTGTTGGTTCTGTAGCTAATACAATCTTGAAAAGCAACTTAAAAGACACAGACTGTCAATACGTCGCCATAATATTATGCTGATCTCAGCGGAACCATGCCGGAATATAAATTCGCTGACACACACACAAGATTGAAAAGTGTCACTCTACATCTCATTCTCAGAGAAAAATGCATTGTTCAAATATTATGACGCTTACCTTCGATAATCTAGCTTTTGGTTCGCTATGTCCAGAGTAACCCACACGATTCTTAAAGTCAAACGTCGACACGACGACATCAACAGTCAAAACTCAAGATTAGCGATCAGCGCGGCCGAGTGACTGAATTCAGAAATCACTTTGTGTAAAATGTTTTAGTATAGCGCCCTCAAACATACTTATTTAGCGTCCCATAGACTTATACAGGCCACAAATTTTCTTTTACTCATAACTTGATAAATTCGCAAAGCACAACCACCAAAAACTAATCAGTTCTTGCAAATTTGAAGAACAAATTGTGTGCGAAATGTGATCGGAATCTGCCAAGCCGTTTTTGAGATATCGTGCTAACAGAAGGTCAATCCAGGTGTATATCCCTAATTAGAAAGTTCATAAAATATACAAATTTGGAACTTCCTTAAGTAATAATGCTTCATGACTTTCAATAATTTTTTATCATAGTATCTTCAATGTACATAGCAAGTTTCGTCAACTTCGGTCAAGTCATCAAGATATATAACCCTACTTAGGAAAATTAATTAAATATACCGTGTGGCAATTAACTGTAATGTCACACCTTTATGTCTTTCATGGTGGATAAATCCTTGTCTGATTAACATTTGTAGCAAATCTAATCGAGTTCTGTGCAGCTGTTCTCATTGTGTGTCTGTTTTTTCTTAAATCATTAATTATGTAAATGAGCATGAAATATACAAGCCACACCCACCATAAACTAATCAGGTCTTGCCATTCTCATATCAGATTTGATTTTGATCTGATAAGACATTCTTGAGATATTGAGCCAACAGAATGGGATAGACAGACACTCTGACATACAGACATCACTGCAACATTAGGTCACGTGAGCTAAAAACACAATGCCCAAGAAATTGGGTAAAATATCTTTCCTTGGTGCTTCATAACTTTATCGGTGGGTATTGTTTTTTTATGCTTTTTCTCCCACTTCAAAAATTGGCAAGTCTGTCTGTGCGCAACGGCAAACAATACATGACACTGAAGAGACAGTGGGGGGTACCTTTATAGATGAAATAGCAAGAAAGTAGCCACAGATTAAGAGCTTTTAAAATAGCCTCAGATAACAACCAATATAATTTGCTGTAAAATGATAAATGAAATACAGGGTACGTCATAGCCGACATGTAAATATATTCAGGTCAAAGTCATCCCAAAGGTTTTACTATATGATACATCGTAGGTATGCATTTGTGTCTACGGTAGACTTTCAGCACTATAAGTACTTTTACAGGTTTTGAACACATTTACTGCCTTTTTTTTATTACAACGATCCACTATTGCTTTTTGAGCAAAATTCCTTCTCATCATACTGAAGTTGTAGTATGGTATTAAAATTACTGACAATGTCACTGTTCACTCCTATATAGTTATCAAAACAAACCAACAGTTGTATTAAACATGGACATACATACAGACAGACTGAGATACACAGACTGGTACAGAGTGATGGCATTGGCCCCCAAGTGTGCCTTTGGCCATGCAGAGTGATAGAGATATAACAGTTGGATGTCATGATAAAATAGTTAAATATACAGGCACTCAGGGTGAAAACGTTACATCAATTTGATTAGTTTCATCATTTCCTTTTCTACTTCTGTGATAATCTTTAAGACAATCAATCTGCAAGGTAGTTTATGTATTGACAAATATGTTATATTTTTCAAGCACACAGCAAACGTTTCTTGATTTTTCATGAACAATATTTGACATATATGCCGTTCATACACAGGCCATTAAAACGCCTCTGAAACGGTTCTGGGCCAATACTGGCACAGAAAGTTATTTGTGGATACTCCGAAGTGGTTCTGAAGCGTTTCAGATTTGAGACGGTT
Organism: Ptychodera flava; assembly: GCF_041260155.1. Taxonomy (NCBI): domain Eukaryota; kingdom Metazoa; phylum Hemichordata; class Enteropneusta; family Ptychoderidae; genus Ptychodera; species Ptychodera flava. The sequence continues at coordinate 433,420 of NC_091946.1, forward strand.
TAGTCGGCCCGACCTGAGCCGTTGTAGGGATTAACTCTATCTGCAAATCGCTGTGTATACGGACCGAGCCGCTTCAGAGGCGTTTTAAAAGCCCTCAGGCGACAGGTATTTGTAACATAAACAAACAACAACCAACATACAATATTCACTTTGGTCATGGCTGCCGAACACAGCTATACATCTCGTGGAAATAACAGGTCAGAAGACGAAATAAGTTTGCTGATCTGAGTCTGGGCACACGAAAGCATTCAAAGAATGCTAAAGAAAACGTGTCCCGACAACCTCATGTACAAAAAAATTGCAGAAAAGGCTCTACAGAGAGGTTTAAACCGGACAGCAGATCAGTGCCACCACTAGCTAAAACAAAGAAGTTGTCGACAGCAACAGACCATGAAGATGAGACTTTGCACAATTTTTAAATATCGGATATTTACAATCTGGTATCGCAGTTTGACATATCGACGATTTCGGGACTAATATTGATACTAGACGATACTAGAATGAACTGCGGTTGTCCCATGGGAAGCTGCGTCTATGAAATCGCCGATATTTACTCGCGATTTGGGGACTCTTACATCGATACTGTGACAGAACCCCATGGACGATACTAGATTCATTCAAATCGTGCGTAAATATCCGAGATATATCGGAGATTTCACCGTCTTTAACAGTTCTGGCTAAACCCGACTTCCAAGGACTGACTCTAGCTTCGATACTAAAGACGATACTAGATTCATTCAAATTTTCATATGAAAGTTCTTCACACGAAATAACATATCTTGACCACGTCATTTACAAGGTAAACGATTCAACGACGAAAACATACTGAACACTAGAACGCACACAAAACCAGCATATACATTCCTTCCAGTTCTTACACAGAAAATCATGTCATCCAAAATCAACCTTCAAGGGCCTGATCAAAGGCGAAACATTAAGGTACATGAGGACTGGTAACAACGTATAGGACTTTAACAACAAAGTCAAAACATTTAATGAAAAATTGCTACAACGAGGATATTCACAACAAGAACTATCAAACATCATAACGCAACACGAAGAACACATTTAAATCACAAACAAACACACAACAACAACACTAATAAAGTGATATTTTCTGCCACACATAGTCCACATATCAAAACACAAGACATCAAACAAGCACTCCTGAAGAACTAGGAAGAAATAGAAAAAGACCAAACACTGAAAAATTTATTCACGATGAAACTTATCATCGCATACAATAGAAATCCAAACATTGGCGACAAGCTCATAAATGCACAAGTACACAATCTTACAGAAAAGACTGAACAAAATGAAACACAATCAACTGACTCGAATATAAATATTCTAGCCTCCTCACTGGACGAACAAAACACTGACAATGATTAAGCCACAAACAGTGAAATAAAAATCCAAGGGGAGAAAATATCAAAAAGAGACTGAGGAAGAAACCACACTGGTTTCGAAACATAGCGTCAAAATATCATACTGTCATTCGACAGCCAGATTACGGCTACGCCTCGCCATGGCTTATATCTACACCAATAGCCAAACGCACAAAATAAAACATGAACACAGAGAACAAAAAAATAGTGTAGGTGATGCGTGGAGCCATTTTCCCTTTATTACAGTTCTGAACAGATCAAACTCAAGGGCTAAATCGGTAAACGATTGCATTTGGTCTGCATTCAGATCAAAGGCGACGACCACTCCGGGCGACGACTCCGTCTGGACCACATATGCAGCAGGTAAAAAAACAAAAGACAAGCCAGTACGATGTCGTTCATTTCAGCCATCTTGTTACAATGCCATATGCTTGGCCATACACACCTTTTGAATTCGAGAGGGCGCATTTAGACTTCTTAAACACCAAAACAATGGCTTAATTTTGTGAGAGTGGATGCAAGCGGACTCAAACTATTAATCCCCTGTGTTTACAAATCACAAATAGTGTTGCAGAAGCGTTACAATCTTTACCTGTGTGAACGTAGCAATAGACTGAAATACATAACATGCAACCAATGTTTACATTTCGCCCATACACCAGATACATGGACAGATTTCAACACACAATCATTAACTCAGAAATCCAACAGGAAAAAGTAAACATTGTTTTCTTCCAGAGCAACTGGTGCATCTACATCTGGAAAAACTTACAAACATAACCAATTACACAAGGATGATGACACAAGAGATAAAGTTAAGAAATTTAACTGTGGTGAACTTGACTATTCCTTTCAAATCCTTACCTAACTTAACATCTTAAACACAGTATGGTTAATAGCGTGCAAAATTACATCAGGGGTGGACATTTTGATAAAGGGGATCTCTGGAAGATTGATGAGGTACATCATCTTTTTTATTCAATCCATTGTACATTCTTTTTTCCCACTCTCCCACCTTTTCTTTTTATCAAACCTTCTCACGCTAATTTTTTATTGACATTTGTTTGGAATCTTTTTCAAAATCTGCCAGAACCCCCCCCCCCCCCCCCCCCGATATCAAATGGTCCACCCCTTTGTGTTGATCGTTTTTGTCATATTTGTAAAGATGGTTGTCGAATTGGAGAACCAGATTAATTTCAAGCCTGGGGTACCATTTTATTCTTACCTGATAGAGATGAATTATCTGATGGTAGAAAAGCCTCATTGGAAGTTGTACCTTGAATCAACACACCTTTGTTTTCATTTCCCGATTCTATATGTGCAATGAAAGAAAGACAATACGTCATCACAAAAAGTGATTAAATTAGCATTAACAAGTCATTGTTAATGACATGGTCCCCACTCGCATTTCATGTTGTATGCATGGGAGAGTTTATGATGGATTGGTGGCATGGTGGTGGGGTTGTTGGAATTGTGGATTATATGATTTTTTGGGGAGCTTGTTTGAGCTTGGACATTTGTTTCACATTTGTTTGTAATGAATTGAAAATCCGATTCTCTATTGATGTCAGCATGTATAAATGATGTGGAAGTTTTGAATTCTCTACGCAAATTATGATAGTCAGGCTATGAAGAGAAACAGATGTAATTTCAAAAGGTACGGTTTCAAGTGGTTCGTCTGTTATTGTGCAAACCAAATGTTGTAAATGATTACAAAACCCAGTCAGAGTCAACAATAACTAGCATCGCATGTCCATTGTAGTGTAGATAGCCTTCATCATTTCTGCTATGAGAATCAAATACATAGAAACATAGGGCCAAAGTCCCTGAAGCTACTATAGACATGGATACAAAATTAAGTATTTCCTGACTGTATGAAATTATCTCACTAAGGTCATCCTAGGGACATGTATTAAAACCAAATGTTAAAGCTGTCTGACCAGCGGTTTTGAAAAAACAAGCGACTCAACAGTTGACAGAGCTCTGCTGTGATATGTAGAGAATAACCTTTTGTGACACATGTATTGATGAAGAAGGTGGATATCTTTGAAGCTCATTTCAGGATGGCCTGACCAAAAATGGAAAAAAATTCCGTAAAAATACAGATTTGCATATTTCATCAGACTATATTAGTCTATAATAGCAAATAAACGAAAGTTAATTACATTCTAATTAAAGTAAACAAGACTTGCTTAAATCAAGATTTATGTCATAAAAAAACAGCATATCTGTCAGGTTATAAAGAATCTTGAGCTGGTTATCTTTTAATATCAGTATTTTCATCCTATTAACCAAGCACATTTTAACTTTCAAATTAACATTGTAAGTAAGTTCTGTTGAATAAGTTGAGACTGTACGTACTCAGAGAAAGCACACTGAAGAGACAAATGTTTGAAACTTAAGAAGTTCAAGGTCATCAAAAGCATTATAAGGAATCATGTAACACTTTCATTGCACTGTTTACACAGATTGCATAATTGCTATAAATAGCACATGAGGAATCTTACAGCCCAGCTTTACCATAAAAACCCTATCTCTTTGACCAGTCTTTTAATTGACCACTCTATTTTTTTCCTCAAAAGGTAATCTTATTTTATCCTTACCAAGTCAACCATAAATGGAAATTTGAACTTTCTCTATCTCTATTTATTTGACCACCCTATCATGACAAACTATTATGAGCAATTTCTTTTAGATAACATAAATGGTGGATCAGAATATATCAAAGTTGGGATTCAGGAAAGTTGCCTATACATGTTTTAATCCTCCAAGATGGTAAGCATTTCACTATGAACTGTCAAAAAAAGTTGAACTTTCTGATAATTCCACACTAAAATTATTTTGGCTTTGATGATTTCCTAGTTAATTCAATTATTTAAAATCATATTGATTATTTTTTTCTGGGTGAATTGATAGGGTTTATACAGTACAAGAATTACATACAATGTAAGTCAAATTTTGACCAAAAATGACAAAAAAATTCCTTAAAAATACACATTTGCATATTTCCTCAGAATTTGAACAAGTCTAAGTTGGGTTATCCCTAGGGACCTGTATACCAAATAACAAAGCTGTCTGACCAGCGGTTATGAAGAAGAAGATTTTTTACCAAAAACACCTTTTTTGGCATTAGTTGCCTATTTTCAACAATATCAAAAAATTAAAAAAATAGTTTCTCAAAATCATATTTTTCATCTACACAACAAATATCAAATCAGTAAGTACTGCGGTTCTCAAGATATTTGAGTGGACGGACGCCTCACAAACGGACATACATACATACATACATACATACATACATACATACATACATACATACAGACTGACGCCGGACGGATACCCATCCCAATAGCTTCTATAGACTATAGTCTATATTAGCTAAAAAACCATTCTGCTTAGATAATGACATGCCATATTCATTGATGATAAGGATTGCCTGTTTGGAAGTCTGAAAAGCAGTGTGGAGAGCAGAGTATAAAGTATAAATGATATTATCGATTGTACAGAAGTTATCCCCAAAATAACCAAACATGGATGAGGTTGGATCACAAGCAAAATACCACTGTTCAAATGAAAGCTTGTTTTCAAATCTGCTGCCTGTAAATGTGCACATGAATCTCTACAATGCCTGTGTGGATACAATTTGTCATACAATGACTTTCCTACATAAAGAATTGAATCAATACCAGTTCTGTTCCAAAAACACGTCAAAATTTTTTAAATATGCTAAGGCTATTAGGCTATTTGGCATGCATGTGCTGGTATCAGCAGCACACAGTGGGGAAATGTAGGTGACCCCGATGCAAGTTGCCATAAGTTTAATAACCTTTTTCATCACTGCCTTAGTAGTAAGACATACTGGTGCAGTGTCAGGGCTTGGATTTGTTTCATCATCACCTCCCAAAAGAAGTAGTGCTTTCATATATTGATTACAGTTACACAAAAAAATTTGGATGATCTATGTTATAGAAAAATACTGTTGTTGTGCCATTTTTAAGAGAACTTTACAGTGAACACAATGAAAACAGCCAATTGATATTCTGTACTGCTGCAACAAGTGACTAACAATTGTGATATGTTTAAAGTCGTATCAAAGATATTTGTGAAGGAAAATACCAGATTCTTTCTTTTCATAGCTCACACTGTTTTATATTTTACTTTTGAAGAGTTTTTACACAGGAATAATTATACTGATATGTCTTTGTTTCTTTGACTTTGTTGGTGTTATCAGTCAGTAATTTGTGTTTGGCAAGTGACAAGTTATATCAGTGACATGTGTTTCGCAACTCCTTGTTTCAACTCCGTATATGCCTAGCTATTGACTCCTCCTCATATGCCTTAGTTTTTATCTCCTGTTATGCCTTGTTTTTGACTTCTTGTTTTTGGCCTTATCTGGCAAAACTCAGCAACGATTTCCAAGCTTAATTGACACAGTATTTTATATTGCTGTTTCAAATCAAACTGATGAAACAATTCCCTTCATACAGAAGTGACATTTTGGTATTTGACGCAAAATTATTCTAAAACGGTCTTTTTGGCCGAAATTCTGCTCTATCGGGGCAAAATCCTTTCAATGCCTACCTTTACCTCCTAACTGACCCCAGAAATGATGTGATTAACTTCTAACGTCCAAAACCGCTCGTTTTCTGAAACATAACGTACTCGAAAAGTTGTTTACCCATAGCTGCAAAATTGTAGCTCTACGGTGAGGCGGTCGGTGAGTTTGGGTTTTTGCGACCTCGCTCACCAGTAGAGCTACAATGCCGAAGGCCCTGAAGCATACAAAATAAGCACGCTGCACATGGCATGGCATTTTGATGTAAAATCCCATATATTTACTGCATTTGGTCATACTGATTTATCATTACTGAAGATTAAACACTATACTACACTAACCTTGTCGTGTATGGGGTTTGGTATTTGTTCAAATACGTCGATCGCGTTCCAAAAACATTTCTTGGAGCCGCCATTTCCAACTTCCGGTAATGGCAGCTCCCAGAAACACGCTCATTGTTTATGGAACGCGATCGACGTGTCTGTGGAAATACCAAACCCCATAAACGACAAGGTTAGTGTAGTATAGTGTTTAGTCTTCAGTAGTGATAAATCGGTACGACCAAATGCAGTAAATATGTGGGATTTTACATGAAAATGCCGCGCCATGTAGGGCGCGCTTATTTTGTATGCTACAGGGCCTTCGGCATTGTAGCTCTACTGGTGAGCGAGGTTGCAAAAACCCAAACTCACCGACTGCCTCACCACCACCGTAGAGCTACAATTTTGCAGCTAGTTTACCCATAGAGGTCGCCATTTTGAATCTCGCCAGTTACCTCTATGGACCTGTACGCAGGGCTACACGTGCACATGCTTGCAAGTGAAAAGGTTCATTCACGGTAACGCCACAAAACAAAAGTGACTTTGATTCATCACTGTCCCTCTCTATGATCAGACCATAACTTTCCAAGCAACATTGTATCTACACATCACAAAGCGTTGTGCAAATCCTTAATTGCAAATTCTGCAAGGACAAGTCAAGGTCTGGTTCTAGACAGGCAGGAAATTCTCACGTAAACACAATACAGTTACTTGTATTTGGTATGTTTGATGTCACTGGTGTATAACTGTTTACGGCCCGAGTGAACATCAAGAGTCTATCGAGTGGCATTCCTGAGGTCCCAATGGATTTTGACCCCAGTCTGCTTATTTGTCTAGCCTTGGAATACACTTAGTCTGTAGTAAAAGAGTTGTTTTCATTGAACATGAAGTCTTTATACTGCTAAGGAACGTACATGACGGCATGGAACCTGCACATGGGCGCTACACTGAACGCTACAGCAGATGATGCTGAAGACCCCCAGCTTATTGTTTTTAGGTAACAGAGCATGACGATGCTGAAGTTATTTTCGTATTCGTTTTCGTATTCGTATTCGTATTGGAGTCACTGACAGAAATTGGTATTTTTAGTCCAGGTTTCAGGTATGAAACGTGCAATATACGATATTTACTAAGGTTTAAATATTGTGATAATTTGATTCGTAATTTCATCTGCCAAACAAATTTTGTTAAATTTACATAAATTTGCATTTGTAGATTATAAAGAATTTTGTTTACCTCATTTTATTTGAAAAAATTACTTAAAATCGGTTGGGATCTGGTAGGGCAGCACCTTCGCTAGCCAATGTCTCTTGACCGGGCAGCTGGATGAACCCCGAAATCAGGTAGTCAGTGCCAAGTTAGCTGTGATATCGCAGCGGTACTTGTGGTGTATATCGAACGCGATCGGGTCATTGGGTCATCGTGGCATTGACCCCAATGACCCGATCGCGTTCGATATACGCCACAAGTACCGCTGCAATATCACAGCTAGTGCCAAGTAGGCCTAATATGGGACTCGTGAAAGCGTACGATGGTAAAACAGTTGTTGTGCAAAGAAGCAGCCCCGGACTGTACCATTATTTTGCGGGGAGGGCAGATTTTTGTGAGGCGCTGCAAAACGGGTGACTGTTGAAAGCTATGATGAACGGGGGAATCTCCAGGACAACCATCTAAATAAAAAAATGTGAAAATTGTTATATCCGGTCATCCTTTTGGACTCACTTTAGAATAATCATATCCATTTACAATTTGTATTGCAAGTATTTTACTTGATTTTGATATGGCTGTACGTAGACCTGAAATAAATTATAATAACAATACAATACGATACTTTACAAAAACTCTATCGCTCAACAACACACTCAGTGTGCGGTAAGGCAAAAATTACGAAAATGCAAGTTACGACAAAGTTGTACGTGCTTCTACAGGGGAGAAAGTAACAGAAATCAATCACAATAGGTAGTTTATCTTTCGACAAACACTGGGATTTAATGCGCATATACGTTTGAGTTTTATTCTCTTGCCTACAAAATATATTTCGAAAGTTGATAGTTGCTGCATTTCTATTCAGAGTTTTTGTTGAAAAAAGTAGCTATCTACAGCTAGCGGCTTAATTGGTCCCCCAAAATAGTACTGCTGAAAGTTTTTGGAGTGACCAACAGAACGGAGTTGTAGGCGGGGCAAACTACGTAAAGCTAAAACTGGATCGCACAGTAACAAATGACGGAAACCGATCGAGCCAGTCGCGACAGTTAAGACTAGCTGAAGTCTATTTATCATAGAATACAGGTATTTCTCGATATTTCGCGATACAAATTAATTTCCATGCATTCTGATGTATCTTATCATACCGCAAGTTGATCAACATGTTCTGGCAATGACAGTTGACGCAAACGCAAGGAAAGAAAAAGAGATGGGCCGTACTCAAATAAAGACTCTGACAACAGCTCACACATTAATTTAATCTTTATTAGGGAAACAAATGTACCGATCAGGACATAGGCCTCTGATACAATTTTATTCATCTCGTTTTCTTTTATGCCGCTTTCCCACATCATATGAGATGATATTTCCTTTGCGACAGCAGTCTAAATTTAGCATGTCATATATATAATTTTTCAGGTTTTCGTGACACTACAAAAGCCTCTAATATTTTCAAGGTCCAAGGTTTGCCCCTAAAATTTTGACTTGGGGCATGCGATCAACAGAAAATGTTAACGTTGAGCCCTGCATTCACTGTCGTTATGATGATCACTTTCACAGAGATATCAGTTTAAAACAAGAAAATTACCTTTACAACTCGTCAAATTTGGCGGGTCAGCTAAATTTCCATTATTATACTAATGATGTCAACAGAATGTTGAAGTTGGTTGTTGTGATAGAAGTTAACACGAAAGCGAATACGAATACGAATACGAAAATGATGTTTGTTTAACAAATCTTTCCTCCAAAGACTACTACTGGCCCACAGGCGCTCCTTAGCTTGGTAGTCTGCTAAATAGTTCGATTTTCGGCTCGATCTATCGATCCAGTTGTCAATATGCCCGCCACTGTAACCAAGTGAGTATTTAGGGTACAATGGCGGGCATATTGACTACGGGATCGATAGATCGAGCCGAAAATCGATCTATTTAGCAGACTAATCAGCTAAGGGGCGCCTGTGTACTGGCCGTTTGTTTTTAAAATCTCTCCTCTAATGATAGCAACGATATCTTTCAATCTAGGGCCTAAAAAGATTGGATCTTTTTAACTTACATTCTCAAATATTGAAGTATTGATATATTGTCATATAAAAAGCACTTAAAGTTCTGTAAAGACAGAACTTTTTATATAAAACGTACGAAATTTGGACTAAAAATAAAAAATTTTATCAGTGACTCCAATACGAATACGAATACGAATACGAAAACGAATACGAAAACGAATACGAAAATAACTTCAGCATCGTCAGAGCATGCGCATCTAAAGAAAATTTACCCCCAACTTCAATGGAAAAAACTATTACAAGTTCGACTCACACTTCAGCTATACGGACTCTGCGGTAACTTTATGCAAACGTACGCATTTTTGACACACCTCACTCAAATAAAAACCCACTTGAGTACAAAGTTTATGGCAACAGACTCCCAAAGAAGTTAAAAAATTAGCACAATGCAACAGAACATCGGAGGACCATAGTCATAAAACATAGAAGCGAGACTGTCTATGGTAGAACATAGTGAACCAACTTTACAAATTTCGAGTCGCAAGTCTGGCGAATGCTTTGACAGTCTGAGTCGCCAATGAGTCATTTGCCGGCGAGCGGTAGCGCGAACACTGCAAGGGTAATTTTAGATTCTGATTCAGGGGTTGTAGCTCGTAATAGCCTGAAAATGTGAATCCTTGGTAGCCAAATTGGGTATTTTGTAAAGACAACAGGCGTGTATAAATCGCTTTACAAATGACTGAGAAATGGCTGGTACAGATGACGGATGGACAGGATTTTGGATTCGGATTCAGAAAATACAAGCTTGAATACCAGATGTCAAGGATAATTTTGGATTCAGATTCAAAGGATGTAGCTCTGAATAGCCAAAAAAAGTGAATATTTGGTCAAATTTGATTTTTTGGTGAAAGAAAAGTGGCGTGCATTGAGTGGTCATAGGGTACTTACTATACTAAGGCCAAGTTGTTCTAAAATTGCTTTAAAAATGACCAAGATATACAGGGATTACCCTGGCTCAAGAACGGCATGAGATAAAATCGCACATGAAAATAAACAGTGGGAGAATTTCAAAGTCTGTGGGAACCGGACCTAATTTTCCCTGATTTTCTGCATATTGGTTAATTTGCATAACAATACACAGTGAGACAGTTTTTTGACGACCTCAGTTTTCAGACATTTAATGACATGCTGTTCGTTATACGCCCTTCGCTCCGTTTTGATAGCGTTTTACAAGTCATGCTACAGCATATTAAGCCTGGTGACGCTCCCGTCCCGTTTTGGATTTTTTTGGGGGTAAAAGCTATTTCGGGCGCTACAAACTTGGTGAAGTTAGCCACACCGCACAATACGAGGTGTAGAACGCAACACACAGGGACAGCCCGTGTCCGATGTCTAGAAGCGCTATACACGTTGAAATATAGTTGCGTCGTCCATGGATTAAACGTAACTAATTATCACGAAATATTTCCACATAGTTTGCTAAACACATCGAAATTGAAAATCGGGGTTCGAAGTTTCAAAATATCAATATTTAGCCCCTTATCACATTCAAAATACGACGTCCGATCATACTGCGATAGTAGTCCGATTACACGCGCTCAACATGGGGCAAAAATTTGGCAACTTTGACCCCCCTAAATGCCACTTCTGTCGGTGTTAACAGTTTGAGGATAAACGCAATAAAGTTTCGAAGGGTATGGTAATAAGATTTCGTTGTGCTCGTCATTCAAGTTTATGAAACGGCTTTGGGCGAAATTCACTACCCTGTCCGAAAACTGTCATTCTGAGTGTAGTTGTAATCGGAGGCGGTCGAATCCATACTTTCCAGTGCGGGGAGTAACGGAAGTACAGTAGTCCAGAATAGTGCATTTTCGTTTTTTCTTCGCACTACCACTCGTACTGGACACGAATATTCCTTCGAAAACGCCATTTTGAGCTACGACAACACACTGTACATCAGCAATGAACACTTGCTGTATCGACTCCAATGATTTGTCAATGAACGCAAAACTTCCTGTTGGCAACCAATCACAAACGCTGTTGAAACGGGTAACTCTGCAACAGCTTTTTTCTAGCGTAATTATAGCGCTCTCTACGGCGACACAATGAGTGGTTCTGTACTGAAAACTGGCCAAATGTTACCGATGAATTTAGATCGCGTAAAGGTATCACGTACGCGCCATTTGAATAATCGGCGCGACTTTTTTGCCCAATTGATTTTTCTGAATGTGATTTTTCTGATTTTTTAGCGTAAATATCGCGTTATCGCGCCCCAAAGTGATCCCTGGATATAATTGGAGACGGATGCACTGACGGACAGACGGGACCTTATCTACTAGTCCCCTGCGCTGCGCGCACGGGGACTAATAACAAAGGCACTGTATTTAAAGATAATCTTTCATTTTTGAATGGCTCTTAGGGAGGAAATCAACTCAAAACAGTCGGTAGGCTGAGGAGTCCCTAAAGACTCCACAGCACTGGTGAATATTCATGAGCTGCCACCCATATTCATGACTATGGCAATGCCAATTAATGCAGAGAGGTGTGAAATATCAATGATATACTGGCAAACTCCGATCAATGCCAATCTTCTCGGTTGGGCATGGGAATAAAAAAGGCAAAGTAGTGCTAGATTTCTTTCAAGAGCGTATTTAAGTTTGAAGAGTCAAGAGAAACCTTTGCCTAGCTAATTTGTCTCACCAACGCAATGTGTCCGTTTCATTAATTTGCCTGTATATGTGACAATGTAAGTCGTGACCTTTCCTCTGAAACTGAACCTTGTAATTACTCGTAAATACCGCTAGTGAGAGTACCTCGAAAAATGGTTTTACACACTTTGTGTTAGTTTTTAATGTCACTTGAGGCCTTACATGACATGGAAAATGCAGTATTCTTTGTGGAGAAGCATTTTAGGCACGAGAGATTTGAACATGTGACCCTCTGCCTAAATATTACTGGCTATGGAGCGCGAGTTATTACATATATTACATGTAGAAACCCGATCGTAATATTGGTTGATGGTCCAGACACAAGACGTCGCATGGTAGCTTTGAACACCAGTGTTTCTGTCAGAGAACAGCATTAGATATATAGATAAGGCTCCCTTGGTGCTTGGTCAGACCTTTACAACCGCAACAAAATGGAATTATTCACATTATGTTTATCTGTGACCTCTGAAAGTTAGATAACTAGCTCCCAACTACGAAACTAGTTCAGTCATGTGAACTTGTAAATTTTGATACATTTATATATAAACTTAACGCATCGAAAACAAAGGTCATGGGGTTCTGGTTCAAGGGTGCTTACTACAGTTGACTTGAGTCTATCCCGAAAATTTTGTTCAGGAGATCAGTAGCCTAGGACTGACAGAGATAGTCTAAGATTCATTTCTGTAGCTTGTTTGGTCTGTGCACATTACAAAATTTAATTTTTGTGACTACAGTTTAGTCCGCAACGTACTTACTTCTGAACACAGTGCATGCATGAGCACATTGATAAGTTTGAAAACAGACACTTGACTTCAAACTCAAGCTTAGAGTCTCAGCAAGGTAGTGTGCTGAGTCTGCTACCTAAGAAATATCAGTCTGATGATCCTTTTTGACAAACAAATAAAACAGAATTAGTAAGAGAAATCAGTAATCAATGAAAATACCGCCAATGGCGCTTGGACAACGACCGCCTAGTATTATCGGCATTTATCAACGACCCCACTCACTGTGAATTAGACAGACCATGAAGTCAATGTGCAACATATACATGTAGCTAAAAGACTATTTTTTCACATTGCGATTTTAAGCCCATTTTTATGAGAAAAGGGACATGTATATGTACCGGGATATATGGAGAAAAAAGAAGAAGACATATCTGTAAATGGTTTGTTGAGAGACAATCATGTATGCATCTCTTGAAAAATTTTGGGGTTATAAGGTATAACAGTAGTGCAAGAATAATGAGGTTAGAATAAGTGTATTAAAGCTAAGCTGACAGTAATTAAGATTACAAAATTATACACTAAGCTAAGGAAATCTGAATGAAATAAATGTTGAAAGTAGTAATTGAAGCTAAGATAGGAATGAACTGAATTAAAAAGATTGGTAGAAGGCCACCACAGGAATTGGTCAATACCATGGTGTTGGAAACGTAATGCCAACCTTTCCTGCCACCCTTATTACAACCAGATATGAACTGAAAATGCTCTCGTGTTTCATTATATATTGCATTATATGTAAATTTGAACCTTTGCCACATGTTTGCAACTTCATTGAAAGTACTATGATCAGTGTAATGAACAATATTCACCGCCGATTAATTCTAAAAGTTCATTAAGTATACAAATATGTAATTAGCTGAAATAAAAATATTAAAGCTCTTTGACTTCTGTCATTGTATCACCACTTTATATAGCAAGTGTAATTACCTTTGGCCAAGTCCTTCAAGCCATATATGCCGAACTGTGAAAGCTCATTAGATATGCAAATTATAAAATTAATTTATAGCTGATATGAAAACATGAAATGACTTTCGATATTGTTTTAACCTGGTATAATCATCAATGTACATAGCATGTTTTGCCAACTTTGATCAAGTAAGTCCTAGGATATATCCATAATTAGAAAAGATCATTGAATATGCAAATTAGGAATTGGCTGAAGAAAAATTGCTTAATGACTTTAAATAATGCTGTATCATAGTATCTTTAATGTATATAGCAAGGTTCATCAACTTTGGTCCGGTCAATTCAGATATATATCCCTAATTAGCAAAGTTCATTAAATATGTAAAGTAGGAATTGGCGGAAGTAAAAATGCTTAATGACTTTCAATAATATTGTATTATAGTGTCATTAATGTACATAGCAAGTTTCATCAATTTTGATCAAGTCAGTTCAGATATATATCCCTAATTATGAAAATTCATTTAATATGCAAATTAGGAATTGGCTGAAGTAAAAATGTCTTATGACTTTCAATAATGTTATATCACAGTATCTTTGATGTATATAGCAAGTTTCAACAACTACAATCAAGTTAATTCAGATATAAATCTCAAATTAGGAAAGTTCATTAAATATTCAAATTCGGAATTGGCTGCAGTAAAAATGCTTAATGACTTTCAAGGATGTTGTATCATGGTGGCTTAAATACATGTAGCAAGTTTCAAAAACTTTAGTCCAGTCAATTCAAATATATATCCCTTATTAGCAAAGTTCATTAAATATGCAAAATTAGGAATTGGGTGAAGTTAAAATGCTTGATGACTTTCAAGAATGTTAAATTATAGTATCTTCAATATACATACCAAGTTTGGTCAATTTTGATCAAGTCAAATCAGCTATATATCCCTAATTAGGAAAGTTCATTAAATATGCAAATTAGCAACTATCTTTCATGTCACCCCTTAATGGTTCCCACTGATAATATATCTTGGTATGATCAACATTTGTAGCAAATCTCATCAAATTGTGTACAGTTGTTTTTAATGTATAACCGTTTTTTCTAAAATCATTAATTATGCAAATAAGCAAAAAGTATGCAAGCCACACCCACCCAAAACTAATCAGTTCTTGCCATTTGCTAACTGAATCTATTTACCAGATTTGATTCTGATCAGATCAGCTGTTTTTGAGATATCGGACAAACAGACAGACAGACAGACAGACAGACAGACGGACACACAGACAGACAGACATCGCTCACAGACATATGCCACACACGTGAGCAAAAAATACATAATCCTATTTTCTCCCTTCTCTATAACATAACAATAAGAAAGACAGCGAGTGCATATTGTTTTCGTAATAAATTTTATTCATGCACTCTCCATACTGTTTTCAGGGGACCTGTTCAGTCACTCTCCTAATGTCAGCATTGCCATATTCAAATCACACGAGATGACACAATTTTTTTTTACTGGCCTGACTATTTTCAGGGGAGCTGCTATGTCACTCGCCTACCACTCGCCTAGATAGTTTCAGGAGAGTGAATTTTAGCTCTCCCGCCATTTTCAAAAAATAAGCCCTGGAGTTTGTTCATGTTTAACTCCATACGGGTCTAAGACATGTTTACTGAAGAGATACAAAGGTCAGAAACAAAAGCTTACAAACCTTGACTGCAAAACTTCCTTCGTTTGAAGTTCAAAGTTGTAATATTTTTGGCTGAATAAGAGTGAAGGGATATCTTCAACTGAATTGTTAGTTCCACTTCAGTTTCTTGACTTCCAGCACAAATGAGCATAACTTGAAACACTGCAATGAACAGAAATCCTTTATTATTACACATCTATTTTACAATGAGTCTACTACTACTTTTCATAATAATTGAACTAATGATAACATTATGTTCTAATGCATGCATTCACAAATATCATTATAATTTTGTTGTATACTGATATTTGCAGAACAGATTTACTTAAAATTTGAATTCTATGAATCAACTTACATGCCAGTTGGATAATACACACTCAGTACCTCCACCATAAAATTTCAAGATTAATTTCCATTGAATGTGTTTACGATTATCTTTACTTGTTTATGTTATTGTATCATGTAACACTCTCAGTAACGGTGGTCAATATAACAACCAGATATGAACTGAAAATGCTCACGTTTCATTATATTTTGCATGTATGTGCAAATTTGAACCTTTGCCACATGTTTGCAACATAATTGAAAGTGTTATGATCAACATAATAAACAATATTCACCACAGATCAATTCTAAAGGTCATTAAGGGAGCTGTCATTATTTATGGCCTGGGGGGGTTTGGAGGAATCTGAGGGGGGTCACTCAAAAAATCGAAAGCTACAAGGGGGGGTTGCTCAAAAGTGGAGAACAAGAAAGGGGGAGCTACTCAATTTTGTTGACATGTATTGAAGCATTTAGTGGAGCTATGAATTAATACAACAATAACAGTAAAGATATGTATATTCATACCCGGTATTTGCAGGGTGTGTACACACACACACACACACACACACACACACATAACATATATATAAATCATAATACAGGTGGTTTCAAGTAGAAACTAAAATCTCATTACACTATGTGTTTCACGTTATTGTGATCTTCAGACGAGAATGATCAGCTATTCAACGTGGCAAGCCTTATGTTAGAGGCTAGTACTGAGTACATTTTTCAGTATTTCCTGATTAAAGATTGATATACTTGCCTGATCATTAATGAGAAACGTCTGCTTTCTATATTCTACATTGTATAGGTTACCGGTAGGGGAAAATGTGTAAAGCAAGCTTATTCTAATGCTATAAAGTTTAAAACCAGTTGAATGCCTTGACAACAAACCCATCTTTTATTGCAGGAAAATAATAATTCGGTTTCAAAAAATATAGTTGAAATCAGTGAACTGAAATATAAGTTTTGGAATACTGTCTCAGATTTATTTTCCTTTGAGTTTTTTATACGAAAAAAATACTCCCCAAGTGCCACCAAATAACACCATTTTAACCTCTATTTTTCAAAAGCTCCAATGGCAGGAGGGGGGACACCCCCCTCCTGACCTCCCCTCGCGACCGCTTATGCGGTCTCTTGTGGTGCTTTCGCACCACATCTTCCCCCTCTTGAAAAAAAATACTACAGAATAACTGCATGTCACCAGAGCACTGGATACAGACCTGTACATCAGCCCCTGCCACAGCAATTGGAACCTCCTTCCGACAAAGACCTATACCACAGGGTTTAATCAGGGTCTGTACAGGGCCTGTCGCAGCAGCAATCCATTTTACTGTATAGATTCAGATAGATATTTAACTTTCCCAATTTTTTTGGGGGGAGGGGGGGGGGTCACTCAAATTTTCTGTAGCAGAGAGGGGGGGTTACTCAAACATGTCATGGTTGGCAGGGGGGTTACTCGAAATTTTGGAGTTTCGAAAGCAAATCCTCAGACCCCCCCCCCAGGCCGTAAATAATGACGGCTCCCTAAGTATTCAAACATGGACATAGCTGAAATCAAAATAATTAATTTGTTTGACTGCTGTCATTGTATCACCATTTAATATAGCATGTGTAATTGCCTTTGGGCAAGTCCTTCAAGCTATATACGCCAGACTGTGAAAGCTTATTAGATATGCAAATTGTAAATTAGCTGACATGAAATGCGAGATGACTTTCAATATTGATATAACCTGGTATAATCATCAATGTACATAGCATGTTTTGCCAACTGTGATCAAGTAAATCCAAGTATATATCCCTCATTACAAAAGTTCATTACATATGCAAATAAGGAATTGGCTGCAGTAAAATGCTTAATGACTTTCAATACTGATATCACAGTATCTTTATATAGACTTTAATGTACATAGCAAGTTTCATCAACATTGGTGGAGTCAATTCAGATATATATCACTAATTAGGAAAGTTCATTAAATATGCAAAATAAGGAATTGGCTGCAATAAAATGCTTAATGACTTTCCAAAATGTTATATCATAGTATCTTCAATGTACATAGCAAGTTTCATTTATTTTGGTCAAGTCAATTCAAATATAAATCCCTAATTACAAAAGTTTATTTAAACTTTCCCTTTTTGTCCAGCAAATACCATCATTTCCAGCTTATGGTGTATATATTTCACAACTCCTTAGATACAGTAGAGCATGCAATTCATATGAAGACTTTCGAGTTAGACAGCCTATTGGCTCAAAAGTTAGTGAGGCAAGGATTCTCAGAAAGTAGATTAGTGAAATCAATTAAGAAGTTCTACGGTAGATACAGAGATGTTGTATCAAAATATGACCTGTCTGTTTCTCGAATGATGAGTGACAGCATACCAAATTTTGACTTACAAAAGTAATTTGGTGAATTCATCAAATAACAATGGATTTGTCGCTTTGGGTCAATCTTGATGGGTGTGGCTAGCTGGCAGGGTACGCTTACCCATTCCAGACACCTGGTATCACCACTATTTCATGGTTCAAGATGACCCCATTGCCTTTGTCATCATCGATATGTTCCTTGGACCTGGTAAATTTCATAGTTACTTTGAATGATAACGGTTATTGGACCTTTGATGTCTATTAATATGCAAAGTGGGAGTTTGATGAAGTGACAAAGCTTAATGACTTTCAAGAATATTGTATCATAGTATCTTCAATATATGTAGCAAGTTTCATTAACTTTGGTCTTGTCAATTCAGATACATATCCCTAATTAGGAAAGTTCATTAAATATGCAAATTAGCAATTATCTTTCCTGTCAACCCTTAATATCTTTCAAGGCTGATACATCATTGTGTGATCAACATTTGTAGCAAATCTGACCAGATTGTGTTCAGTCATTCTCATGTACCAGATTTGATTCTGATCTGATGAGCCGTTTTAAAGATATTGAGCACACAGACAGACAGACATTGCTGCGACATACGAGTATGCTCACGTGTGTGGACATTAGAACTCAGAGAAGCACCAGATGCAGCTTCTCTGAGTCCTGTACATTTTGGTCATCAGTATTTGGTGTTCATACAGGAATACTTGTGTGTTAGCTAAGGCATATGTCCTGCAAGAACAGTATTCATGGTAATCCATCCGTCATAGCAACAGTGTTCGTACAGGGCCAACAGTGTGTTGGCTTGGCTCTCAGGGATTAATTCCTGCAATCGAAGGTAAACTATGTGTGTATGTTGGCTAAGGAAAAAATAGTGTCAATGACACTGTGCTCCCATTTTAAAGAAATACTAAGTATTACTACACAAATGACGTAGCATCCCTACAGCATGATTACTCAGAAATTCCATTGCAAGTGCAAAGCAATCTTATACCCCAGCAGTATGAAATGCTCCACCTCATAATGACTTTTTCACCTACTTTGAAAGTGATGGGATTGACAGTTTCACAGAATAATTTCCCCAAAATACACATTAGGGGAAGACTGCATTAACTTGCATGGTACCTGAAACCCGGGTCCTTGCCCGACCAACTCAGGTGACAAACAGAAGACTTTTAATCCCCCAAAGGTGTAAATGTTCCATTGTTATGTTTATCTAATCCAGCTGGTGCCATTGTAGGAAAGGCAGGTCTGTGAAATTGATCCTCTAGGGAAGTAGGGTATTCTTAAGTTAATTAATGGAGCTTTCCCGTAATGACATATGTGAATTTCACCATGATTTCCATGGATCCTATTTTTGGCATCCTTGAGAACCACTAAACAAAATTTTAAAGCAACAGGACTATTAGTTTTAGAAAATGGACAAATAGAGAAAAACAGAAAGTTACGGGACCGTGGATACAAAATAGGGGGATTACTGATGATTTGCATACACTGGGCGGGAGTTTTTGAATTCTCACAGCTTTGCTTTAACTGTGTGATCAATTTAAATGATCATGGTGGGCACTTTTGAGACATATGCAGAGAGGGGTCAGATGGTCATACAGACAACACATTTTGAAAAACATATGTGTTCTCTGACAAAAACAGAAATTTTTTCAGTTTATTTTAGACTCAAGTTTAGTCTCTGTAAATTCACACTCATCATATGCATGATTAAACGACAATGAAAGCCTGAAACATGACAAAAATTATGGGATTCTGGGACCAAACAAGGCACATTCTATCAGTAGCATGGCTTTTTTACCTTTGCATAATTTATGATAATCTGGGTTTTGTAGGGGAAGTGCCTGTTTAAGGTAGGTTGCGGGTAATGCGAATTTTCGTACTGGGCATCGTATCTGCGCACGCATACGAATATTCTTTCCGCTAGCGTTCTTTCCGGAAGTGGTCTTTTTGTCGCGATATAGCATACAATATTACTTTGAGGTGTGACTTTCAAATCTGGTTTGTCAAAACAGTTCACACCAAGATAGCAAACCCTGTGTAACAGGCCCGTTTTAAGTGTGACAAATGTGGGATTATTTGCAGTATTTAAGTGAACTAAACTTTATTTAATACCTATTTAAAAAGTTTCGAATATATCAAACTAAACAGGGATCTGTCGCTAGAGGGCGCTTCAGTGTAGCATTTTTTGTATTAAAAATGCCCATATCTTAAAAAATTGTGCGGTGACCCCCATTTTTTTCGTTTGATTCGAAATATATATATTGTTGGCTTAATCTACGAGAGTTTAAAGAAAATATAGATTTCAGATCATGACATTTGTAATGAAAATAACAAAATTAGGCCAAACTTTGCTCTTTTTATAAACGCACTATTCATGGAAACGTTGTTATATTTTCTGATATTTTCAAAAGTAGATCACAAAACTAATATATTACAATACAGGGACTTGTGTTGTATAAAATCTATCAAATTGTTTTTACTGTATTTCAGTTTTATTATTCAATAACGCTACTTAATCGAATAATACAACATTTTAACTGATTTCAGCTAAATGTTTCCGCGGGACAACATAAAGGGCGACATATCTCCAAAATTTGCATGGGGACCCCATCTTTTTTTCTTATTTTTTAACATTTCATCTCATCCCAGACATCTCCTGAAAGTTTCAGAAAAATCTTGATTAAAGTCACTGTTAGCCGCAATCTACCTTAAAAATAGAAAATAGCCAATATCTGCATCACATCAATTGGTTAAACCTCTGTGGCCTAAGGTACTTAGTAACCAAGTATAACAATGGTAAGATGGGCAGTTCCTGAGTTCTTGATTTTTGAAGATTTTCACATTTTTTGTCCCTCATCCGAATTTTTACGATGCTGACATGTTCATTTTAACAACAGCATATAATCTACCGGTACTTCATATACAGCACGACTAGACCAAAAATCAGCTTGACCAATGCAGCCATTTTCAAGATTTTGTTGTGGATGGACATACATACATCATAGGTGTAGGAACCGGGGGGGCAGGGGGGGCCGCCGCCCCCCAATGCTGAAGTTGGGGGGGGGGGCAAAGGGGGGGGGGGCAAAGGTATACTTTTGCCCCCCCAACTTTTACAAATACACATTGACTACGGCTAGCTGTCCTAACTATTGCTGAGTGCTATATAGGGGGTTAAACAAACAACTGGAGTTAAGGCGCCGTAAAATTCTATGTTTGCCGTCTGCGTGCGGGTAGGTTTTTGGACGAAATCTGAAAAACAAACACAGATCGTATGATCGAAAATACGGCGGGATATGCCCTTTCTTTGTTCGCGATGTCGCAATAATTTACTTTAATGTCGCAAAAACGCAAATGTCGTACGATTGTTTCCGTACAAATCAGATTACCTATCTTATAGGCGTACATCAACCACTGTACGTAAAGTGTACATGTGCACCTCCTGTTGTAGCGGACTGCAGTGTACCGTAAGTGAAGATCAATTGACCGTTTCACAAGTTGATTTCTCCCTCAAAGTTTTCAAATCGGCGGAAGTGCGTGAAATCTTTTTGGTCTCCATAAAGACGGATCGAAAACAATACTGGTTTAGCTTCGAATAAGGAACGGAACTGAATTTCCATAAGCTTTTCCACGATCCGCGATTGATCACGATGTTGGATCTGCACATTGGCATGCAGGTACCGCTGGTGAAATGTTCGTTGTTGAATGCTCCAAATAGTTCGTACTTTGAACATTATTTTCTGCTAAAAAACGATTTGGACATTTTATAAGTCCAGATTAGAATTCTGTTTTCAAAATAGCAATGGCCATTCGGCATTGCTGTCTTGACAAGCAGAATGTTTAGCATTTTAGTATGCAATAGCGTCAGTTTTCTGTCATTAATATGCAAAAATAATTAGTCCGCATTTTCGGCATGAACGATGATATCAAAACCTGCTAGTGTTATAATGAATACAAAAACTCACACTAATTCCTATGAATTTATGGCTCAGACTACAACTGAGCTGCAACAACGACCGCGCATGGAAAAATTTGTCCGAATTTCAGGCAGCGGTGTCTAAAGTAGAGCGTGCAGCTATATTTATTAACAAACCTGACATCGCGATCAGCGCAATTTGAATTCGGCTATAAAATAGTTGATACACAAAATTCAGAATAAATAGCCTTTAAAGTTACAGCTAATGGAGCATTTAACTCAACAGAAACAGTGATCAGGACTAGTATTTATTTGACACTTAAAAAAGGAGGATTTGTACTTGAGGCTGTTATGATTTGTTCAGCTACCAACTCTTCTTACTGTAAAAATTGTAATTTTATGGAAGGGATAGTAGTTTCACCTTTTACCAAGATGTTTAGCATTTGTTTTCTGAGTGACAACTACATACTTTGTTATACTCTGTAACTTTTACAGTTTTATATTTGGAATTTTCAGGTTTTGCAAGAACACCTTTTTGTTCTAAGTTTACCCCAACGTGTTGAAATATATAGTGTACAGTTGTCAAAACAACTGTTACTACACGTTTTTCTCCTATTATCTCATTACCTCATCTTGGCCTGCTTTTACTCATGGACTCGTCTTAGCTTGCTGAGAGGTGCTGGTAATCTTCGATTGACTACACGAGATGTTCAGAGTTCGTTAGTACTACATAGACTTTATTTCTCGGTAGACAAGCTTGACAGCTGCCATCGCCCAAGACACGCTTCTCCAATTGTCTGTCCTCCTGCCCTGTCTGTTGTATTTTTCTCTCTTGTCCTTTGTATTCCCTTTGCCGTATTATTTTAGAATGGGATTTTAAACGTTATGTTTAAGGCTTGGTTTGGATCATATGATAGATATGAATTAAAGATGGAAATATACGTCCAATCATAAACATCAATACAAATCTCGATCTGAAATGTACATGTCATAATTAATATACAAATGTCACTTATACACATTGCAAAATTGAAGCCATTGCGTAAACGGTGAAGTTCTTATGTTCCTTCATTAGGGGTTGATTCAAATATATTTTGTTTTCTTCAAAACTTCGTAAACATTGTCGTAATACGTAATTTGCATCTTTTACATTTGTCGCAAATGTGCTTTTTATTCATAATTGAGATCTTGTTATTTTAATAGTTTTACTCTTGCCTATGACTACCTAGTGCATAAACCTCCGTCAGAGACAAACTATAGATCTGCGTAACACAACCAGTTGATTACTATCACACTGTACATGTGGTACACTAGGGCCTATGTACTGGTATAGTGTTTATTGCCATTGTTTATTATGGGATTTTTGTTCAGACTCACAGTCACTTAACCTAATAGGCGAGCGGCGAATCCACAAAAAGGGCCTTATTTTAGGAGTTTAATGTACCCACCTTACATACGGCCACATCATACGTCATTTGAAAGCTTATTATCTCTACTTTAAGAAATTGACGATGTGGAGCTGCCAAGTAGGGCCATAACCTCCTAATTTGCATATTAACAAGGGTACCAATTTGCATAAATGCGATATAATATTTAAAATTTATTGTTAACTTCTCTAACGATACGTTTAAACTATCGAGTGATATATCAAATGAAAGGTCTTTCCATGTAGAATACAAAATGGATATTCAAAGAGATATTGAAATTGATTATACTGAAATATTTTCATGTTTATATGGAAAAAAATATTTTCCCCTTTTGAATAACAATATTTTAAAACTTTTAACACATACAGCAACAACACACAGCCACACCATACGTCATTTGAAAGCTTATTATCTCTACTTCACGAAAATTGACAATTTGGAGCTACCAAATCGGGCCATAACCCCCTAATTTGCATAATAAACACGCATACCCGATTTGCATAAATGCGGTATAGTATTACAAATTTATAGTTAACTTTTCTAAACGTACGTTTAAACTATCGAGTGATATATCGAATGAAAGGTAGTTACATGTAGAATACAAAATGAATATTCAGAGAGATATTGAAATGGATTTAACTGAAATATTTTCATATTTATATGGAAAAAATTTTCCCCTTTAGAATAACAACATTTTAAAAATGTTAACACATAGAGTCCTATCATACAGCCACATCATACGTTATTTGAAAGCTTATTATATCTACTTGAAGAAAATTGACAAAGTGGAGCTATCAAGGAAGGCCGTACCCCTTTATCTCCATAAATTACACTGGTAAGCAATTTGCAAAAATGAGATATGAAATTAAAAAATTCATTGTTAACTATTCTAAACACACTTTTACACTATCGAGTGATATATGGTCTGTGGTGATGGTATTTGCATGTAAAACACAAAATTGATATCAAAAGTGATATTTAAATTAATTTACGGAAATATTTTCATATTTCTGTCGAAATAAATATTTCCTCTTTTTAATAATGGTATTTAAAAAAATAATTTAAGTATCAATGCAACAAAAAGATCCACACGAAAGACACTATTGTAGTTGTTGAAATGTAGCTTTGTAGCTGAAACAATGTGTCAGAGTAAGCTGCAGTCAAAGTAATGGCATGATTCATGATCCAAATCATTCATGTCATTTCCAGTAAATCTAGTAATTTTAGGAATTCATCATCCTCTTCTTCACCAGCATTGTCATGGGTAAAAGGGTTGCCACAGTTATCGCTGCCTTGGCAGGAACAAAGGTCTGTGCAGGGAAGATTAATTCGACAGCAGACACAATTGGTGACATGTAATAAGAGAAAGCAGCTCCGCAAATCGTTCATATCTTAGTTGTTTGAATTTTGTGTACGGTACATGTGTATATTGTAAGTGTATATTATGTTATGTTTGGCCGTTTTGTGTATAGTGTTGATTTGCCATGGCGAGACGAAGCCCTAATCTACGTGTCCTGCCCTATGGGGTAGCAAGACTAATGTGACACTGCGATCCTTTGATGCTACCTTTTGAGAGTACTGAGTTGTCTTCATCAGTCCTTCATTTTTTTTGGTGAAACATGTGCACTGATTGAATGATTGTAGGTGTTACCAATCGAGTTGTTCCAATGAAAGTTCAGTTTGTTTAAGTACGGAAGCTAGGATGTCTATTGTTCGTTCAGGCTGTATTTGTGTACGCTCATTTGAATCGGAGATCGGACTGTTGTAGGTTTTGTGAAGTTTGGCATCATCGTAACGCTTATATTTCCGTTTCTTATGTATGTGATTAGGCTACGCTCACAAATAACGGTGAGAGGCAGAGGAATTCGGGTTGGATTCGAAAATTTTGGGAGAGTGTAGAGGGGTACTTGGAGATTTTGATCAGCATATAGGGGACCTGAAATGTGTTTGGTTCCTTTTTACTAGTTACGATTCCAAGGTTTTGAAATTATTTAATGAAAATTTAATAACATTTAAATGTCATCCGATTGTTGAAAGTTAGTAATAATTTAACAAGATTTAGAATCGTTTGGTCGCGTTTCATTACTTTTATCTCGAAAATATCTTGTATTCTCTATTGCCTTGTTGTTGCATGATTGTTCTAATGTATCGTAATGTTTCGCGTTTAACAAGGCCCTTGAATGTTGCCGTTTGTTTCGTGAACGCAATGTATCTGTTGGTTTTGTGTGTGTTTTGCAGTCGAGAATGTCCTCTTTGTTCCACCGATGACCTTTATAGATAATGAGGTCTAACGATATGAATTCTTGAGAAGAGCTTTCGAAAATTTTAAAGTATGATGCATTTTTTCATGTTTGATATGAATTCATTAAGCTCGTGTTGAGTTCCAATGAGAACCATACATCGTTTCTGAATCTCAGTCAGAGCGATATTTGCTCAGTGTGTTGCTGAATTATTCTCATTTTGTCTTGTAAAATGTAATGTCGGGAATTTCTGGTAAAACTGGAGATCTCGTACGGCACCCAAGTACATGACGGTAAAATTCACTGTTGACTTGAAAGTGTTGTTTTTCAGATTATTTTCAGCATAGCTATCATGTATTTGTTGTTTGGTTGTTTGATTATGCAATCATTTGATGATCTTTCCTGATTTAATGCTCTGTCGACTGATTCCATTGGTTCATTGTGCGTTGTATTAGTGTACATTGAAACAATGTCTAGTGTTACCAATGTCGCATTGGCCGGAACTTTTATTGTCTCAATTTTCCGTGTAAAATCTGTTGTATCTTTGATGTATGTTGTTTATTTCTTCACGATTTATTTGAGAAAATAGTCAATGAATTTTGATCTGTGAAAGGTTGGACTGCATCATCCACTTATAATTGGGCGGCCCACGAACTTTCCTCGTGGGCGTCATTTTGTTCACTTGTATTTTTAGCATAAGGTACCAACTTGTAAGTGGTGCTAGTTTTTACTCTTAACTAGAATAATCGCCATGGCTAATTAACACTTTATATAAAACAGCCAAACATAATATACACTGACAATATACACAATATCATACACAAAATGCAAACAACGAAGATATGAACGGTGTGTTGAGTTGCTTTTCCTTCATTATATGACAATAAATACGATAAATGAAATATGGTGCCTTCCGTCTACATATTCCACATAACTGAACTGAAAATACAGATGTAACACAGATGTAGTAACCAATGATGTCTCCATCAAACAAGATTTCTAGAGAAATTGAAACAAAAATGACATCAATAATACAAAAGGGTCATTCAACACACAGCTATTTATAACAAGATTGGAACTAATTTGGGATAATTGGATGGTGAAGTAATGTCGGTTTAATTTTCAAATTTAAACATCTGCTTTTCTTTTTACTTGTAATGTTTTTAAGAGTAACTTGTTATATTTCAACACTCAACTATAGAGCACAAAACACGCTTTAGAAAATTTGCAAAATATGGAGACCCAATTATCCCAAATTAGTTCCAATTGGTTTTATGTATTCTTGTTGTTAAGCTATATGGGAATTAGACAGGAAAATGTTCCAGTTTTCGTATCCTTAATAAACAAAAAATCAATTGCAAAACAAATTCAGATATTTATCCCCAAAACTTTAGCATTATTCGTCATTAGTATACAATATTTTGAATATTATAAACTAGTCAAAACGTTTACGATTTAATTGAAAATATTCAATAAGAATATTTTGAATACACGTTTGGAGTTCATGATTCTATTCTACATGCAAATACCTATCATTTGATATATCACTTGATAGTTGAAAAGTAAGTTTAGAGTACTTTACAATTGATTTTTGTAATTTTATATTGTATTCATGAAAATTAGGTATCCGTTTGCATTATGCAAATTAAATCATTACAGCCCTATTTGTCAGCTGCATATCGTCTTTTTTCATGAGGCAGATTAATAGGCTTTCAAATAACGTTTGATGTGGTTGTGTGATGCGGTTCTATGTGTTAAAATTATTATAATATCGTATTAAAAAGGGGAAAGTATATTGTTCTACATAAGTACGAAAATTTTTTAGTAAAATCATTTTAATATCTCTTTGGATATCCATTTTGTATTCTCCGTGCAAATATCTTTCATTTGATATATCACTCGATAGTTTAAGTATGTTTATAGTAGTTAATAAATTTCTAATTTTATATCGCATTTATGCAAATAGGGTACCCATGTAAATTATGCAAATTAAGGGCCACGTCCGTGCTTGACAGCTCCACATTGTCAATTTCTTGAAGTAGAGATAGTAAGCTTTCAAATAACGTATGATAATGCTGTAAGATTTGGCTTTTTGTATTTAATTTTTTAAATATTGTTATTGAAAAGGGGAAGATATTTTTCAATATGAATATGAAAATATTTCAGTAAAATGAATTTAAATATATTTTTGGATGTCTTTTTAGTATTCTACATGCAAATACCTTTCATTTGATATATCACTCGATAGTTTAAAAGTATTTTTCGAGTAGTGAATAATAAATATCTAATATTAATCGCATTTATGCAAATTGGGTACCCGTGGGACTTATGCAAATTAGGGGCTACGGCCGTACTTGACAACTAAAAGCTGTCTATTTTCTTCAAGTAGAGATAATAAGCTTTCAAATGATGTATAATGTGGCTGTATGATGTGGCTGTATGTGTTCAAATTTTTAAGATATTGTTATTCAAAAGGGTAAATATTTTTTTCAGTATTAATATGAAAATATTTCAGTAAACCATTTTAAATATCTTTTTGGATATCAATTTTGTATTCTACATGCAAATGCCTTTCATTTGATATATCACTCAATAGTTTAAAAGTATGTTTAGAGTAGTTAACAATGAATTTCCTAATTTTATATCACATTTATGCAAATTAGGTACCCATGTGAATTATGCAAATTAGGGGGTTATGGCCCTACTTGGCAGCTCCACATCGTCAATTTTCTTGAAGTAGAGATAATAAGCTTTCAAATGATGTATGATGTGGCCGTATGTAAGGTGGGTACATTAAGTGTGAAAAATGGGTGTGTCTGCCGCTCGCCTATAAGTATGTTTGTTGTACTTATACAAATATAACCTTTGTTTCCAAGCATTGCTTTCAAAGTGCATAAGAAACACTGCATTGTAAATGTAACAGATGATTGTTCATACTTGTGACCCATAAACCGATGGGAAAGTTAAAGTTTATGCGGTTGATCTATGTCGTGTGTTTGGTTTTTTTTGCTGGCTGGCTTGTAGGTTTTTCAAAAATCCAAGGACAGCAAACAAAGAATCTTCTTTATTGCCCTTATACATAAAAACACAAATATTGAGACATTGCCGTATGTGAAAGTAGTGGTGCTTTCATTACATTTTTTACCATTTCGATTGATTTTGGCCTGTTTTAATTATTTTAATTTATTCGTGTATGATTTAATATTTTAATTTATTCATATATGCAAATTTTAGATCGTAATTCATTCATCACCAGAATATAGGTTACCTTTGCCCCCCAACTGTGAAGTGCTTCCTACGCCCCTGTACATTACATACATATATACATTACATACATCAGGGCTTGACAATTCCTAGCGCCCGACGCCCGGGACAAGTGAAATTTACGTTCGGGCAAGTCAAAAATAAAATCTGGTCACCCGCCAGACAAGTTGTTTATACAACTTCTGGCGCAATCAACGCCAACCTAAGTTGCGGTCTGTGCATGTGTCGCCCGATTTGCGTTGTCGTTCATACAAAATAAATGTCAATCACTGACTTGACTTTTGAGATTCACTTGCCGACTCACACAATGTTGCAATTTTTTTATGATAGACATGACATTGTTTCATCGTCCAATTAAAAAAGTCACTTAAAATTTGGTGAAAACAGCATTTCTTTGTTGTATGCTGACTGCTCCGCCCCCAAAAATTAGGTAAAAAATTGCAAAACCCAATCATATTGCTTATCGCGATCGACCGTACAGTACTTCAATATCATTTATGCTGCCTCGCGAGGTAGACGAACATTGTTGGCAGTTAGTTTGTGGAGTGATCGCTGTAAATATGAGTATTTTACGGTAATATTTTCACTAATGCAAACAAGGCATTGTGCATTTTCGCGAGCCAGAGCATAATTTCCGCTCTGCAGACCTACGCAAAAATCAAGCAAAGCTGTTGCCGTAAAGAGGCACATGGTTTACGACGATGGGCATTGTGTAACTCTTAGAAACGACGATGTGATGATTTACGACAGCGCCACGAGGGCCAGAGTGAGTGGGATCATCTGAGAATCGACGACTCGGTGTGATGATCAGAACAATCTTTCAGACAAAAGATCTAAACATAAGCGTTAAGATGAGGAAAAACGCCGTAGATGTTATCTCCCGAAATGGAAAGCACAGTGGCCTTGGTTGAAATATGACGGTTCCAAAATGTTCTGTACGTCGTGTCTCAAATACCCCACCATTGCCAAACCAAGCGAAATGCTTTTCTTGACGGATGCAACATGTTTCGCATTGAATCGATAAGGTCTCACGAGTTTAGTCAACCGCATTTGGACTGTTTGGCGCATCACAGATGAGATCGTGACGGGGACAATGATTGTGGAAATTTTGTGGGTCCTGCTGAGCCCAATACGGTTTCACTTGCCAACACCTTGATCGCACGCACTCGCAATGTGTAAACCAAATGACGATGACCAGCGACAGAAACTGATCAATCTGTTTATGACAGCATTTATGCTTGCCAAACAAAGAAAGCCCATGTATGATATGTCCCTCAATGTTAGCCCTGCGTACAGGTCTGTGTGTTCCCGGCGTTAAACGGCCTCTTGTGGTGGAGGCCGTATAACGCCAGGAACACACAGACCATACCCTGGGCTAATTCAATGTGAACTTTTGAGAAAAATCGGCATCAACATCAGCGAAAATTACCAAAATAAGAAAGCCCTGAATGCTGCTACGGAATTCATCGCAAGTATTTTGGTCCTGATTATAACAAATGGAGGACAAGTAAAATTTTTGTGAGGACAAGTGAAATTGAAAATCCACTTGTCCGACGGACAAGTATACTGGAAAAAAAATTGTCAAGCCCTGCATACATACATACATACATACACACAGACATACATACATACATACATACACACACACACACATACATACATACATACATACATACATACATACATACAGACAGACAGACAGACAGACAGACATACAGACACCACAGAATCATACATGCTCTTTTTGGTATTTGTATCCATACCAAATATGAGCTAATAAAAAACCTATTAAAATGGTTCATCTCATACCGACATGGCAACATATGTATGAGAACATTTGTAGGGTTTTACAAACCAAATTTCAAATACTTACTAAAACACCACATTATGTTCTTGTAGGTAAAAATAGCAAAAAATAAGAAAATGTCTTCAATATTTATTAATTTTGTTCACATCAACACAATCTGAATAAGCTATGGAACCTTCATGGTAAATTTCAAACCAGCATTGGAAGTGGTTGTTGTAAAGATACTTTTTACAAACAACAAATAAAAATTAAAGCTGCAAGCAGCGTTGGCGGGGCCCAAGCGGTTGCCATGGTTGAAAGTACTTGCATTGATGATACAATGTGCAAATTTTGAGCTTCCATGTGTTTCATGTGTAGAGAAATCTTTAGACTAGTTGTTAACACAAGGCAAGTCATTCTAGTATCTATATTAGAGTCCCAATTGCCGATAAAGATGAAGTAAATACCTGTGATTTCACAGATCGGGTGTGTCTAGACACAAGGCAAATGTGAAAATACATTTATAAGCTCACGCATCTCAATTCCATGTGAAATGATGTGAAAAGTATGCTTGACAGAGAGAGCGAACAAGCATTTTAAGTACAATTGATGTAGAGCATCATAGCTCATTCTGGAAATTTACCATATGTCCTATGTGTTGACAAATCCTTTGACTAGTTGTTATAAGTGAAAATTTCCTGTCAAAGATCATTTTTCTCATTTCCCATTTACATGATTTTGAAAAGTGTGTCATAGACAAACGGGAAATAGCATTACAATAAATTTCCACTGATTGTGTGGTCACTTGTCAGCCATACAGACTGATGTGATGACAAGAAAATTAAAAATTTTGTCTGTCATCCTCGTGCCCGTCAATTCAGATCCGCCGCGTCAGCCTTTATTCTGCTCATGGGGAAATAATTAAAAAACAAAATAAACACAAAAAACTCGGCGATAGTATATGTATAAAACAGAAGCTTAAAAAAATAATTGACACTTATATTCCATTCAGAACTGTACTCATATGTAACTCTTATATTGCGCTGTCAAAACTGTGCAAATGCTGCGCTTAAGTTAATCAAAGAACTGTTGTTATACACAAATAATTAAGCAACACTGCTGTGCAGTCTGCGTGCATTCCTATGATGTTGTCATGTTTAACTCCGTGTTGTTGATTGAAGAATAAAAAAATTACAGTCACAAAGTCCTGCCTCACCACATCATTTTATGTCTAGGCGAACCAGCATTTTAAGCCAAATTGATGTATACCATCCTAGCTCATTCTGTGTCCTATGTGTTGATATATCCTTGAACTAGTTGTTATACATGAAAATTTCGTGTCAAAGATCATTTTCCCCATTTCCCATTTACATGACTTTAAAAAGTGTGTGTCATAGACAAATGGGAAATAGTATTACAATAAAAGTCCATTAATTGTGTGGTCACTTGTCAGCCATACAGACTGATGTGATGACAAGAAAAATAAAGTTTTTTTTCTTCCTCTGCGTCCTATTTTCTGCTAATGAGGAAATACATGAAAAAAAAAACTGCAAAAAATACATCACGATAGTGCATGTATAAAACAGAACCGTACAAATAATTGACACTAACATTCAGATCAGAACTGTATACATATTTCACTCTTATATTACTCTGTGAAAACTGTGCAAATGCTGCACTTAAACCGCTGAACTGTTGCTGTACAAAAATAATAAAGCAACACTGCTGTACATTTGTCTCTGCGTGCATCATGATGTTGTCATTTTTTCCTGCGTTGTTGATTGAAGAATGAAAAAAGAAACCCGCGTCACCACATAATTTTTGAAATATGTCTAGAATAAGAAAGAAACGTTTTATTTTCTTGGTGTAGTACTAGTTGTTTTAATGACCTGTACACTATGAATTTCAAAATGTTGGGTAGAACAAAAGGGTGTTCTTCAAAACCTGAAAATTCCAAATATTAAAATGCAAAAG
Organism: Ptychodera flava; assembly: GCF_041260155.1. Taxonomy (NCBI): domain Eukaryota; kingdom Metazoa; phylum Hemichordata; class Enteropneusta; family Ptychoderidae; genus Ptychodera; species Ptychodera flava. Next base: position 466,279 of record NC_091946.1, read on the forward strand.
TTACTGGCAATAACAAAGTATGGAGTTGTTACTCAGGAAACAAATGCTAAACATCGTGGTAAAAGTTGAAACTACAGTCTCTTTTATAAGATTACAAGTTTTGCAGTAAGAAGAGTGGGTAGCTGAACAAATCATAACAGCCTTGAGTACGAATCCTCCTTTTTAAGTGTCAAATAATACTAGTCCTGAGGCAAAAGTTAGGCGTATGCGATGCAGCTATATTTAATAGTTACAAACCTGTAATCGCTATCAATGCTGTACTGCACATATCGCTATAGACAACGGCACGAAACCTGCTTCTGCATACCATTTTTGAAACGAATTAGATATCCATTCTCATAGCAGTTCAAAAGTAAAATACTCTTAGACTTGAGAAATGTGTGCATTATAGACTTTCGATAAATTTGCTTTACGCTTGAATTTAGCATGGAGCTTTGGTAGCTCTATGAATTTAACAAGCGATGCTCGGACACTGGCAGCGCACAGCGCATCGATGACACTTGGGTCAGGGGTCATCATCAAAAACGTCAGTGCCTATTCACGCGAAAATCACGGATCATATATCCAAATGTTCATGTCTAATACGTAAAGAGAACCCGAAAATATAAAACACATAATGATTTGATATGGAGAAACATCATTTTGTTTCACTGACGGTCAAGTTAAATGCTCAAATATCGCGACAAGACTTGCACATTTGCACAATATGAATGCGGAAGTACGTCGACTGTACTCTGCGGACGAGCGAGCGCCTTCTCTGAAAATCTGTTTACAATATCACGTCACAATACACTGAAAATTCTTGCGAATTCATCTTAAGGAAGCCAATTCACACAAGTTCCTAACGTCAGTACAGAATTTTCTTGTTGGCAGCAATACACCACCAACATTTTCGCCGTTCAGGAGTGCCTTACTCGCTCTACGTTGAAAAAAAGCCGTATGCTTTTAACCATGCCGTTCCTAACTTTGCAAATTCCAGTCGACTTTCCTACTCCGATCATAATCTTTCTTTCCATTTCATAGCTTTACTTGCGCTTACAACCTGTGTTAGGGGTGGTTTCTCCCCAATATTGGTGGAGCTGCCTAAAGTCAAAAACGAAAGTTTGCCGTTTTTGCTTAGTTTCACCGTCACTACGATCCTTCAGTGTTGATGATGACACTCACAGGCGTGCTGTTTGCATGGCAGGGCTGTGTGTTACCGGCGTTATACGGCCTCCCACCACATCGTATAACGCCGGTAACACACAGCCCTGTCATGCAGAGCTATGTATTTGTATAAGTGTAGTTTATGCTATGTTCTGACGTTCTATGGAAGAAAACGTCGGAACGTAGCATAAACTATACTTATACAAACTACCAAGTAAACAGCACGCCTGTGACGACGTTGTACTGCACAGTGCACGGAGCAATCTGTAGGTACATTGTGCGAAGTTGTCCAACCCAAAACTTAGTAACATCTTAGTAAATAGTCATGGTAAACATGGGTACTTTTGGTTTGTTAGCTATTTCGTAACAATTTTATTCATTACTGTATGTGTTACAAATACGATCTTCTGACGCATAAGGTCGGGGATGCACAGAGATAAAGTATTACTTCTCAAGTTGAATGCAGGACAGCGCGTGGACAGACAAAGTGATGACGTCATCTGCAATTTTCGATATCCGCAAGTTTGGATAATATTTGCCTAAATCTTCTCGGCAAACGCTACTTTTTTCTCGCATTTGCGATTTTGCGAGCAGGCAGCGGAAACACTGCCTGCGTCATTGCGAACAAAGGAAGGCCACAACGCACCTTATTTTCAAGCAGGCGATTTATGTTTGTTTTTCAGATTTCGTCCATTGAAAATCCTACCAGCACGGAATGGCAAACAAAGAATTTATTGTATGGCACCTAATGTAGAGTGTTTGGATAACATACACAAGAACGTTCTAAATTACTCATGGAGTTGATCGTTGAAACTGAATAGTGACAGTAGTGGTACTTGGAGCAAAAGTTTCTAGCATTGTTGTTTCTGAACGTTGGTGTCACTCAAGTCCACATGCTTAAATATTCAAACCTTGGAATTGAGGAAGTGCATATTTACTGAGTGTTCCCACTGTAATAAGCTGCGCAAACAAACATTCTGAACAGCTACACTAACAACTGATATGGTCGCACCTAATTAGACCTAGAACAATGGCAAGAGCGTCCAGCTCTGATTAACCATTTTACCTGCAGGCTGTGAGTGACGATTTTGCAGTTCGCCAGCATTGAGTCGATAGCCTGTTATTTCAGCAACAGTGACGCAATACATTTTTCTACAAGTATTTTACTTCTCACTTTCCGATTTCAAAATGTTTATGACAAACAGCCTATAATGTTTATCATACCCTTACTTCACAATATTGACATTATAGTTTCAATTAGATCTCAACGTCACCACGAACTTCATTACACAGGTGTTGTTTTAATCGATGTGTATCAGCAATTTTGATGTGGTCTTGTTTACATTTTAATCAGCTACATGCTCTCAGTTACACAACACACCAGGGCCACTCCATGCATGTCAGATAGAGAAACATAAAAAATCACCACACCTTGCAATGTCATATATCTTACTTTTTATTCGTGATGAACAAGTGAGCGTGCATTCAGACACCTACATACAAAATTACCCGAATAGCTTCATTTATGATCCTTGACACTCACAAAACAGCTGTGTGTAGACCCCAGTAATTGTGGCAGGACCTTGTCCCGCTCTATTTCAGTCAATCACAGCAGTCGGCCACCCCTAAAGTTAGTGGCACGCTCTTCTAAGTACTTCCGTGGCAGTATACTTGACAACGTCATCCTGGCGTACAAAACCTGGGCGCTGAAGTTACTATACACAATGGGCCGAGATTAGGGTTCGTGCGACTGCTAGTTGAATTTGACAGCGGGCATTGCAGTCTGTTGTTCCGTCTTTGACTCTCAAGTGTACAATATAACATGCATCACTGATCGATCTTCTGACTGACGAGGTTTTAAACTGCTGCCTTATGAACATTAGGGCGACTTAACCGATCCAAACACCTTTCGCAAACTTGAAAGTGCTCGCACTAAGAAAGATATGAAGTAACTTTTCAGTTAAATCTGTGTGTTGGTTTTTGAGAAGAAAATTTTTAAGGATAAATTGCGATTTTCGCTATATCCACTACAGCGAACAAACCTCCTGACTGACCCAAACGCCTTTCGGAAATTAGAAAGAACTACCACTAGGGATTATGAGTGTAAAATTTTAGTTCATCTGTGTATTGGTTCTGGAGGAAAATATTTTAAAAGATTAAATTACGAGTTTTGCAAAATCAAATATGGCGGCAAAACCATGTGACCTATCCGAATGCCTTTCACAAACCTGAAAGAGATATTACAATAGATGATACATGTAAAATTGCAGTCTACTCGGTGTGTTGGTTCTAGAGAAGAAGATTTTTAAAGATGAAATTACGATTTTCGCAAAATCCAATATGGCGGCCAAACCACGTGACCGATCAAAACGCCTTTCACAAACTTGAAAGTGATCACTGTAAGCATGACATGAGTAAAATTCCAGCTTAATCAGTGTTTTGGTTCTGGAGAAGAAGATTTTTAAAGATTAAATTACGATTTTTTGCACAATCCAATATGGCGGCCAAACCACGTGACCAATCGAAACGCTTTTCGCAAACTTGAAAGAGATCACACTGTAGATGACATTTATTAAATTTTAGTTCAATTGGTGAATTTGTTCTGGAGAAGAAGATTTTTAAAGATTAAATTGTGATTTTAAAAAATCCAATATGGCGGCCAAACCACGTGACGGATCGAAATGTCTTTTGCAAACTTAATAGAGATCACTGTAAGGATGACATGAGTAAAATTTTAGCTTAATCGATGTTTCGGTTCTGGAGAAGAAGATTTTTAAAGATTAAAAGACTGTTTTAGAAAATCCAATATGGTGGCCAAGGTCACGTGACCGCATGCGATTTTATTTGCAAATTCTAGAGACCTTAGGTCATGCTTACTATACAAAAAATTTCAAATCGACTAGACCCCTAGGTCTTCTGGAGAAGCCATTTTTAGGTTTTTGGAAAATCCAATATGGCCACCAGGTCACGTGACCAATCAAAATTTCAAGGGTCAGGTGCACGAGTACTAATTGATACCTACTAGCCCTGCAAATTTTAGAAGTTTTCGTTCAGCCGTTTTAGAGATCTAGGTCGACAAAGAATCGGCAGAAGAAGAAGAAAAAGAGGATTAAAGCTGCAAGCAGCGTTGGCGGGGCCCAAGCGATTAACATGGTTTCCAGTTCGTGCAGTGATTTTATTATGTGCAAAATTTCAGCTTGAAAACAGTCAAGTCCTTGTAAAGAAGAATTTTGAACATCATCTCATATTTACTGTCTGTTTCCTGTCGTATGTTTTATGCAAAATACAATATGGCGGCAAAACCACGTGACCGATCAAATTGCCTCTAACAAACTTGAAAGAGCTCTCACTAAGAATGACAAAAGTGGAATTTCACTTCCATCAGTGTTGTGGTTCTGGAGAATAAGATTTAGAGATAAATTGCGATTTTTGCAAAATCAAATGTGGATTCTGAAACTGAGCACGGTTAGCTACCAAAAATGTCTTTCAAAAGTACAAGACATATATGAATTAGATGCCACTCAAAATTGACGATACTGGAAGGCTGAAATATTCCATTAGATTAATGTATTCATCTCTGAAATTTTGAGTGTAATAATTGCAAATTTGGTTGTAATTCCATTTAGTCATATATTTTTTCATTTCATCTTTAGTGTTCAAAGTTTTACTTTTGTATAATTTTTATGACAAGAATGTGAAAATTTAGAAAATCAAGCATGGTGACCCCATCTTTTGTTGCAATATTTATTATTCTCATATGCCAGAATTCAAAAAATTTCCATGTGTTCTTCCTTGTATTGCTTTCTGGCCTGATCTTGTTTAGGTATAATGTTTCACTGTCATGAGCGTCATTTGACACACACTATTCTTCAACTACCATGTGCATCAGAGTCAGAGCTCTCTCTGTCACTGCTCACGTATGCAGTAACAGTGACACTACTGTACCAGTAACAGGGCAGTATCTGATAGTGACAGTTGCCCATAGGCAGTAGCGGTATTATCTTTGATAATTTGATAATATTTATGTTCAGTTTATACAACTGCGTTTGTGTTCTACTCTCTACAGCATGTTGAACTGTCCAGTATTCAGCTTGCTAGCACAGCCAGTGTTTGTGTACCATGCATCAATGCTGACAACTGACTGTCAGTCTGGACTCTAATTAAACTATCACCTAATACATATTTATATATACTGGCTTTGTCGAGAAACTGAACATTGTGTGTTTGAGCATGCTGTAGGGAGACAGCAAGAAACTGTAGTTGATATATTGGATCGAAATATTGCAAAAATCATCAACGGTTGGAGCTTGTGCCCTGTTACTAGGCTCAAGTCTGATTTTTTTACGACAAATCACACATGTTTAGATTTTTGTCGAGATAAAAGTCATGGAATGTGACAAAATGGTTGTAGATTCTGTTAAATTATTACTAACATTACAACATTTGAATGACATAAAAATGGTATTCATTGTTCATTAAATTACCTACAAAAACTTGGAATCGGAAAATGTAAAACATAAAAGGAAACCAAAACATTTTCAAGTGCCCCTACAGGTGGGGCAATATTTCAAGTTCCCTCTCTACTACCATCAAAATTTTCGAATCACCGTTCCTGAATTTCTCCAGCCCCCCCTAACCGTTTTTTTGTGAACGCAGCCTTGGTAATAAACCTGCAATCGCTATCAGTGCTGTACTGTACATGTCGCGCTTTAACAGCACGAAACCTGCTTCAGCACACCAGTTTTTCAAACGAATTAGATATCCATTTTCATAGCAGTTCAAAAGTAAAATACTCATAGACTTGAGATATTTGTGCATGTTAGACTTTCGATACATTTGCTTTACGATTGAATTTAGCATGGAGCTTTGGTAGCTCCATGAATTTTAGCAAGCGATGCTCGGACAGCGCGCACAACGAATCGATGACACTTGGGTCAGGAGTCATCACAAAAAAAATCAGCTTGAATCATGTCACGGATCACGGAAATCATGGATCATAAATCCAAATGTTCATGTCTATTACTTAAACAGAACCTAGAATATAAAATACATAATGTTTTGATATTGAGAACCATCTTTTTGTTTCACTGACGATCAAGTTTAATGCTCAAATATCGCGACAAGAATTGCGCATTTGCACGATATGAATGCGGAAGTACGTTGACTCGGCAGACGAGCGAGCGCCTTCTCTGAAAATCTGTTTCCGATATCACGTCACAATACACTGAAAAATCATGCTCGCGAATTCATCTCTACGGAAGCCAATTAACACAAGTTCCTAACGTCAGCAAAGATATTGTCTTGTTGCCAGCAATACACCACCAACATTTTCGCCGTTCAGGAGTGCCTTACTCGCTCTACTTTGTAAAATAAGTCGTATGCTTTTGCCGTTACCTAACTTTCCAAATTCACGGTAGACTTTCCGCAATAAGTAGTTGGAGATTTTGTTCAATATATTGCGCGTGGTGGAAACCGCAATTATCCATAATCACACAGTCACCTATTTCCAAACTTATTCCGTAACTTGAACAGCCCCTCTGAAAAGGTTCAGTAACTTAAACCCGTTTGATGGGCCAACGATCACATCGGAATGATCGACACCCGTTGCACTGATAGGGAGGTTGATCGTATGGAAGTAACTGGTGTCTCTGCGGTCCGGTCCAGATCCAGACCGCAACGAAAATACGGTCGTTTTGGCCGAAATTCTTCTCTATTGGGGCATGGATGTAAAAAAAAAGAGGCAATATCCTTTCCCTATCTAGATCTGCTTTTACCTCCTAACCTACCGCATAAAAGTTGCGATTAACTTCTTCTAACGTCCAAAACCGCTCGCATTCTGAAACAAAACGTACTCGACAAGTTATTTAAATTTACCCATGTAGATCGCCATTGTGTAGCCTAGATTCCTTTTCCGTCCGCTTGCCTCCGTACCCCCGTCCCCACTAGTAGGGGACGGAGGTACGGAGGCAAGCGGACGGAAAAGGAATCTAGGCTAGCCATTGTGAATCTCGCCGAAGAGACCCAAGTTATCTCTACAGACCGTTGCAGGGCTGTGGTGGAGGCCGTATAACGCCCGGAACACACACCTGAACGCAGGAGTACTTTTACACTAATAAACCTCACGAAGTGCATGTTTACTGAGTGTTCCCACTGTAATAAGTTGTGCATAGAAACGTTCTGAACAGCTACACTAACAACTGAAATGGTCACACCTATTTAGACCTAGAACTATTATAAGAGCGTCCAGCTTTGATTAGCCATTTTACCGACAGGCTGTGTGAGTGAGCAGCCATTTTAAACCTACAGTAAAACCTGCCAAAACCGAACCCTGAAAAAACCGGATCACTGTCAACCCGGACGAAACTTTCAGTCCCTTCCCATTGCCATAGGCAACATATGTTAAACTCCCTCTGAAAACCGAACCCTGTCAATTCCGGAAACCGAACGGCTGTCAGCAGCTGTTTTAATGAAAAACACTGAGAAACCGGACAAAGACTCCATTACACCATCGCTTGAAACTGAAAAGTTGTTAGCGGCCGGCCCAAGTAAGCCCTACAGAACCGAACAAACTTGTCTTTCGTGTTTGTTTCATGTTAATAAAGGCTACCGCCCTGTATTGTGTGTTTAGTCTCATTACCATGCCAATCAGTAGTTTCCTTCCCAACTGACAACAATCAATAAACAATTTGTAGTTGGTAATTGTAGCTGCCTTCTAGCTTCATCGTAAACTGTGATTTGTGAATGCTTTAGTGGGGTGAAGGCGATGTGAGACGCCTGAGTGTGGTGAACGCGATAGCGGGCGGGGTGAGCGTTACACAAAGGAGTTTATCCCGGAATCCCGAGGACACCGCGACATTGCACTTTTTATATGATATCCAATATTTACGGCTACTAGATTATACAATATCGAAGTTAGATTGGCTCGGCTAGATCTATAAGGTGGTGAAATATCCGATATATATCGGATATTTACCCGTAATTTGACAGAATTCAGTATCGCCTAGTATCAAGGTTAGAGTCAGTCCCTGGAATCATGGATGTAAAAAATAGCATGCTGGAATTAAGTCGGGTTTTACCAGAACATTAAGGCGGTGAAATTTCCGATATATATCGGATATTTACCCGCGATTTGACAAAATCTAGTATCGTTTAGTATCGAAGTTACAGTCAGTCCATGAAGTCGGTTTTATGAAAACATGTAAGGTGGTGAAATGTCCATATATATCGAATCCCCGACCGAAACTAACTCACTATTGCACAGACTCAGATAACGCATTCAGTTGCTAGGAAACCTGGCCTGCGCTGCTTAATTCCAAATAGGTTCGTATGGATGTAGGAGAGACACAAAAGAAACTACGATTTTAAAAATATTTTAATTTTTAACATTTCACCGACTTCAATCAACTCTAGGTGCATCGTACCGTGCATTTGTTATTCATTTGCATTGTTTGGATGTCTCGAAACTACCGAAAGCGTACAATGACCGGACTATAAAAACGGGGGGATCTTGAAACTTTTTCGCGCATGCTCATTTAAGCTTTTGTAAAATTCCAACGCTATCAACTCACTATGTTGTTTGCATGCCAAAGAAGTCTGCCGTCAGTCATCGGCCGACGTACGACAAAGCGACAAATTATTGTGTTTAAAGAGTAGACAATTAAATGACAAAATATGTCGATAATATGGCTGATATAAGGATTATTTTTGATTCATTAGTAACAGTGATGGAACCGGCATAATTACGATGGTGGACATGGTTTTCTCTCGCCTACGCGATTGCGCAAACCGCGCATTTCCGAGCCATTGTCTGCCCTGGTAAAGTTACTGACAGCGCGGAAGTCGCGCACAAAACAAAGCAAGCAAAGACGCCGAAGGAAGTGGATGTTTACTGAGTGTTTCCACTATAATAAGTTTTGCAAACAAACATAAGATGCCAGGTCGCACCTATTTAGACCTAGAACTATGGCAAGAGCGTCCACTTCTCCGATATTGGATATAAACCCGCGATTCGACAGAATCTAGTATCGTTCAGTATCGAAGTTAGAGTCAGTCCTTGGAAAGTCGGGTTTGACCAGAAATGCAAGGTCACGATATATATCGGATATTTAACCGGGATTTGACAGAATCTAGTATCGTCTAGTATCGATATTTGAGTCCCCAAATCGCCAATAAATATCTCGTAAATATCGGCGACTTCACAGATCGTGCGTGCCGAGGCACAGGGCAAGTCATTCTAGTATTGTGTACTATCGATATCAGAGTCCCCAAATTGCTGATAAACATCCAATTACATGTAAATATCGACGATTTCACAGATCTGGCGTACCGAAGCACAGGGCAAGTCATTCTACTATTGTCTAGTATCGATATCAGAGTCCCCAAATCCCTGATAAATATCGGGTAACTTTCGGCCATCTCTTTAGACCAGGCATGCAACTGCACAAAGCAATTACAGTGAAATTCGATCAAGCTGCAGAACTTCATTTAACAAGGTGCTGTTTCAATGGATATCTATCAGCGATTTTTTACGACATTAACAGCTGGACTTGATGTGGTCTTGTTTACATTTTTAATCAGCTACATGCTCCCAGTTACACAACACACCAGGGCCACTCCATGCATGTCAGATAGAGAAACATAAACAAATCACCACACCTTGCAATGTCATGTATCCGTCTTTTATACCATGATGAACAAGTGAGCGTGCATTCAGACACCTACATATAAAATACCCGAATAGCTTCATTTATGGTCCTTGACACTCACATATCAGCTGTGCGTAGACCCCAGTAATTGTGCCCTGGCAGGACCTTGTCTCTATTCAGTCGATCACACCAGTCGGCCACCCCTTAAAGTTAGTGGCACACTCCTCTAAGTACTTCCGTCGCAGTATACTCGACAACGTCACCTGGCGTACAAAAGCTGGTCGCAAAAGTTGCCTTACACAAGGGGCCGAGATTAGGGTTCGTGTGACTGCTAGCTGAATTTGACAGCGGGCATTGCAGTCTGTCGTGCCGTCTTTGACTTTCAAGTGTACAATATAACATACATCACTGATCGATCTTCTGACTGACGAGGTTTTAAACTGCAGCCTTATGAACATTGGGGCGACTTAACCGATCCAAATGCCTTTCGCAAACTTGAAACTGCTCGCACTATAAAAGATATGAGTAAAATTTCAGTTGAATGTGTGTATTGGTTCTGGAGAAGAAGATTTTTAAAGATTAAATTGTGATTTAAACAAAATCCAATATGGCGGCCAAATTACGTTATTGATCAAAATGCCTTTCGCAAACTTAAAAGGACTACCACTAGGGAAAATAAGTGTGAAATTTTAGTTCAATAGGTGTATTTGTTCTGGAGGAGAAGATTTTTAAAGATTACATTACGATTTTTCACAAAATCCAATATGGCGGCGAAACCACAAGACCGATCCAAATGCCTTTGGCACACTTGAAAGAGATCACACTTTCGATGATAGATGTAGAAGCTTTTTGCAAACTTGAAAGATATGTTTGTAAGGGTTACATGAGTAAAATTTCATATTAACCAGTGTTTTGGTTCTGGAGAAGAAGATTTTAAAGATTAAATTACGATTTTTCGCAAAATTCAATATGGCGGCCAAACCACATGACCGATCCAAACGCCTTTCGCAAACTTGAAAGAGATCACACTTTAGATGATAGATGTAAAATTTTAGTTCAATCGGTGTGTTAGTTCTGGAGAAGAAGATTTCTAAAGATTAAATTGTGATTTCACAAAATCCAATATGGCGGCCAAACCACGTCACCGATCGAAATGCCTTTTGCAAACTTGAAAGAGATCACTGTAAGTATGACATGAGTAAAATTTCAGCTTGATCAGTGTTTTGGTTCTGGAGTCGAAGATTTTTAAAGATTAAATTACGATTTTTTCACAATCCAATATGGCGGCCAAACCAAATGACCAATCGAAACGGTTTTTCGCAAACTTGAAATAGATTATACTGTAGATAACATTTATTAAATTTTAGTTCAATTGGTGAATTGGTTCTGGAGAAGAAGATTTTAAAGATTAAATTGTGCTTTCACAAAATCCAATATGGCGGCCAAACCATGTGACGATCAAAATGTCTTTTGCAAACTTAAAAGAGATCACTGTAAGGATGACATGAGTAAAATTTGAGCTTAATCGATGTTTCGGTTCTGGAGAAGAAGATTTTTAAAGATTAAATGACTATTTTAGAAAATCCAATATGGCGGCCAAGGTCACGTGACCGCATGCGATTTTATTTGCAAATTCTAAAGACCTTAGGTCATGCTTACTATACAAAAAATTTCAAATCGACTAGACCCCTAGGTCTTCTGGAGAAGCCATTTTTAGGTTTTTGGAAAATCCAATATGGCCGCTAGGTCACGTGACCAATCAAAATTTCAAGGGTCAGGTGCACGAGTACTAATTAATACCTACTAGCCCTGCAAATTTCAGAAGTTTTCCTTCAGCCGTTTTAGAGATCTAGGTCGACAAAGAATCGGCAGAAGAAGAAAAAGAGGAAGAAGAGGAAGTAGTAGAACTTGAGCAATAACAATAGGGTCCCAGCCGGTCGGCTTGGGCCCCTAAAGAAGAGGAAGTAGTAGAACTTGAGCAATAACAATAGGGTCCCAGCGGTCGGCTTGGGCCCTAATAAAAATACCGTCAAGGACACTATGTGCTCACATTCAGTTTGAATTGGTCCGTTCAAGAAATATTTCAACCGGGAAAAACAAGAATGACAAAAGCAAATAAGGTCTCCAACTTAGGTACTGGAGGTCATCTTTAGGAACATGCATATCAACTTCTATAGCAATGGGACAAGCATATAAGCAAATGTCAACAACAAAAAATATACAGAGAAGGCTTGATGAAAAGAAAAGGTGGGAGTGGGCAAAACAATGTAGAAGGGATCTGGTAAAAGAGTAATGCTCCCTCATCAATCTTCTGGACATCAAATGTTCCATCCCTTGGTATTAAATAATGCCACATGACAGGAAATGTATTTACAACCTTGGGGAGTCTTTAATTAATAATTGTTATCATTCTAATGTAAACAGCACTTAAGTAAGTTACAGATAGTGAAATGCCTTCCACTGTGGGCGGTGATTAAAACATCTGGAATTATCCTGGATCCAAATTTCTCATCAGTTTCTGTGTGTCTTACATAGAAAAATTGGACTGCAATGAAAAAATTCACCTCAGCTTTGTTTTCTGGATCAAATTTTACTACAAATTGATACCAAATATGACAAAATTATGTTCACAGCCTTCAAAATTGTCTCACAACATATCCTGGGTTGGTGCAGGTCATTTAAGGTCACAAACTGAGAAAATTACCTAAAATATACAAATTTGGGGGTTTCCCAACACTTTGAGCAGAATATTTATAATCCAATAACATTCCTCAGGACTTTATACCAAGCTACAAAACTATCAAACAAGTAATTTTGAGAACAAGTGTTCTTGACCAAAAATGACAATATTGTCTTAAAAATACAAATTTGTATATTTCAGGACAATTTCCACATATCTAACTATTGTCATCTCTGTACGTCTGTATACCAAATATAAAAGCTGTCTGTCCAGGGGCTTTAAAAAGAAAATACTGTTTAAGATTTTTTGACCACGAATGACAAAATTGCTCCAAAATAGTAATTTTCCCAATTTTGTTATAATTTCAACAAGTTAGAAGAGTAACACCCTCGCAAACATCCAACCCAAATATGAGAGAGGTTGGGCTGGCGGTTTCAGAGAAGTAGCATTTTTACTGAAAATGAGAAAAATCACCAAAAAATTCAGCAAAAATACAAAATTAAGGATATCTTCACAATATTTGTAAAACTGTATAAGGTTCACCTAAGGTACTTGCACATATATTTTCAAAGCAATCAAAACAGCAGTTCTTGAGTTATTAATTCTTTACCATTTTCACACTTTGTAAGCTCATTTGCATAATTTTGGCAATGCAGACTTCATTTGAACAAAATCCCATCTATAGCCCAGGATGCATCCACAAACCAAATACAGAGCTGAAACGTGCAGTGGTTTGCGTGTTTTTGATGTTGACGGACATACTGTACGTACTTACATACATACATACATACATACATATACAGGGTTTTACATGACGCGCATTTCTGCGTCCTTTACGCATAAAACCGGACGCAGGACCCCTCAAAAACTAATCTACGCGTCCCTTCGGACGCAGAAATATCTGTTGCTAGTGTACATGGTGTATATCTCGCGAAGCTGCTGAACACGTAAAACACATCCCAGTAAACCTTACCGACCCCATACTTTAATGGAATGATCCGTAGTGCATTGGCCGCCACTGTTTGATGACCAATGGTACCTGCGGAAACAAATTTTATTACCGTAAAAAGTGACTTTCAAAATGTAAACTGATTCTTAATTGGTCGATTTCTTGTTTGCGTCGATTAACACATGTTTATGTATCATGGCGGGTCGTGTCAAACACCCAAAACAGGCCGATCTGCGAAAGTTTTTCGGCAGCCGCAGCAACCAGCACGATGCAGGTTTGGTCGAGGCCGAAACAGCAGCTACGCCATGCGATACTGATACATCAGGTCCCCCGGCCAAGTCAGCAAAATTACGAAAATTCAACAGAAGTTGGCTCGATAGGTTTACATGTGAATGGCTTCGATATTCTGAAGAGCGAAACGTCATGGAATGCGATGTATGCTTGAAAGCGAATGTCACATGCCCGTTCACGGAAGGTTGTTCCAATTTTCAACATTCAACTCTCACTCGTCATCAGGACTCGAAAAGTCATCTCACAAGTGTTAAAATCCTAAGCTTCAGGTCGCAATTTACTACTGCTTGCAAATCTGCAGAGGACCGGCAGTTGCAGGGTAAGAGTAACAAACTCGAGGCGTACGCTGCACAATTACGTGACTACTGTTTACCTGATCGCTAAACGTGACCTTCCGTGCGATGTTTCACTGACATGCATCTACAGAATCTGAACGGCTTAGACATTGAATATTACAAACGTCCTCAGATAGTTATGGAGTTTGAAGAGCGTATTAAACGTGTGATCGAGAAGTCCCTGATTGATAGTATACATGCAAGTGACTTCATAGGTATAATGTTGGATGAGACTTGTGACATTTATACCGTTCATAAGAAACTTGCTTTATATGTTCGATATATTCAGGCGAGGCGAATGTTTCTTTCCTCGGTAACCAGCAAATTACATGCCACAGCTGCAGGGGTCGAAACCGCCTGGATTGAATTTTTGATTAGGAAAGAAATCTGTGACGCGGCCGTAGACAAAATATACGGACTAGGAACAGACGGGGCGGCCGTAATGACCGGTCGTTTGAAAGGGTTGGGTGCAAAATTAAAAGCCAGAAATCCCAACCTTGTTCAAGTGCATTGTGTTGCACATCGATTGAATCTTGCTGCTTCTCAAGCAGGCAGAGATATTGAATATTGCAAAGAATATCATAATATAATCCATTCATTGTATAAATACTTCAATGACTCTAGTGTGAGATATGACAAACTTAGAGAAATTCAAACTGTTGAATGGGAAGGCAAAACAAATTACTGAGCCTACATCTGTTCGTTGGTTGTCGGTTGAATCAGCTGTCAAGATGATTTTCATCAGTTTTGAGCCAATTGCCTTGGCACTGGCAAGTGACAAAAAATAGCGCCAATGGCACTTGATCACAACTGGCACATTGTGAAACTACTCATAATTAATGAGGTACAATATGTGTCGTCAAGCGGTGTCCCATCATACCATATATGAAGGGTGTAGCACTTGTGGTTACTGAGTTATGGACAAATATGTATATTTCAGGTCAAATGTCACTGAGGTCATATGACATTTTGTCAAAAAAATTGAATTGCTAAGTCATCCCTATATACCAAAAATCAGACCTAGCTCTATTGGCTCGCTCAAAATTAGATATGCACATAATTAATGAGGTACAATATGTGGCGTCATAAGGTGTCCCATCATACCATATATGAAGGGTGTAGCACTTGTGGTTACTGAGTTATGGACAAATATGTATATTTGAGGTCAAAGGTCACCGAGGTCACGGGATATTTTGTCAAAATATTTGATACATCTGCGTGAACGGAGGGACATGACCCAATCTATAAGGCCCTGGACTTCATCCATGGGGACTAAAAACTGTGTCACTGAATCCTTTTTGCAATATCAATATGATGAGAAACTAAATTTTTATTTTACTTGGCCTTATACATGGGATTCTATAGACAGCTGACTTATACATGGTAGTCTATGGTGGTGTAAACTAAAAAGTCCTCTAACATGGCCAAATCGACGTGCATCTGTATGGGGTAGGGTACTATCCTTGTGCAAAGTTTGAAAGAAATTGACCAGGGCATGTCTGAGATATCTGCATGAACAGACGGACGGATGCACACACGGATGCAGGCACGCACACACGGACATGACCAAACCTATAAGTCCCCTGGACGGTGTCCGTTGGGACTAATTAGACAGACCACGAAGTCAATGAGCACATACAGCTGAAAGACTATTTTTCACAATGCGATTTTAAGTCCATTTTTATGAGAAAAGGGACATGTATATGTATATGGAGAAAAAAGCAGAAGACATATTTGTAAACTGTTTGTTAAGTGACAATCATATATGCATCTCTTGAAATTTTGTGGTTATAAGGTATAACAGTAGTGTAAGAATAATGAGGTTAGAATAAGTTAGTAAAGCTAAGTTGACAGTAATTAAGATTACAAAATTATACACTAAGCTGAGGAAATCTGAATGAAATAAATGTTGAAAAGTAGCAAAGTCATGGTCATCTTTTGTCTAATACCTTGTGTAAGTTCATGAACTTTACATAAATCTTGCTATAGATTTGTTGCTAATGGGCAATAACTGTCTTTCAGATCATTTGAGAGCAATCCATCCATGACAGGTTTAAATTGTAATATATCTTCTATTTAAAGGAGAGAAACTTCTCAAATAATTTTTTTTCCCTGTAATTTCCTGTGAGAACACATGGACATGCTTAGGACTCTATGCTGGTGCTACCTTGATAACTAACCTACAACTTGTAACGGCATTGTCTAACCTGTTCACCCCAATTTCCTGTAGACAGGTCCACACTCACCATTGATAACAATGGGTTTGGGCCATACCATGGTAGTGAAAGACTGTAACATGTGAGGTCGTCGATACTTAATCTCAGGAATGTCAAAGTCTGTATATTGACTCAAGGATGTTTACATAACAAATGCTTAGGGTCATCTCAAAAGTGAGAATCTAAACTATGAAATATGTTTTTTTTTATTGCTTTTGATACCCAAAAGAGCATAGAAATCTCTTATACTTAGAATCAGCCATCCTGCATATTTCTAACATTCATCAAAACCTCATTTCTGTTCCACAACTCATAAAACAGTCTACAATGCAGGATCGGTGTACATTCCAAAACTACATATATGAAAGACCCCTAAAATCAATTAGTTAAAAAGGGGGGTTAGAAATTCCCAAAACTATATACCTCTGCTCTGTTTGGCTCCATTTTTCGGAATTGGAACCTTGGAACCAGTCTATGTATTGGTACCAAATATCAACGCAGTCTGTTCAGCAGTTTTTGACTTTTTGTCGTTTACAGAAATGGACGACATCAAACACCGGTTGAAACCACCTCTATATCACAACTTCCAATTGTGATAAAAAGGGGAAAGGCTGATGGCCTGTTGAAATTTGTCTCCAATTCATTGTTTCTGCTATTCACTGCCTTATTGATTGATGTCCTTACTATGATTGGAATTTTGAGCCTTACATTTCAGAAAGATTCTGTCAACCTATCCCATATCAAAAAAAGTGTTCAGTCTACTAGGGACACATTGAATACAATGACTAATGATTCACACACTGTCAGAGAAGTCTTTAATGATTTGGGTGATGTTCCTGGCAATGGTCAGAAAAACACATACAAAAACATTCAAATCACTGACAATCAGCCACTCAGACAGAGGTTCTGTAGTGTACGAGCAAATTATATCAACAAACTGCTGCATAATTTAGATAGCAGATTTCCAGATGATGAGATGAATATTCTGGAATATTGTTTTGATGTGATTCTCAACCCACACAGATATCCTGACAATGTGGGTCAACCTATACCTGACTATGGGGTCAACCAGCTTGATAAACTGTCGATTCATTATAACAATACACCAGGTATTGATGCTGATAGAGCTAGGGCACACTTTCTGTTTTACAAACACTTCACAAGATCTCATAGGGATGCACTGAATTTTGATATGTATATCAAGCTGTTGCTAACTGATTTTACAGAGGAGTATCCTGATTTTGCCATTCTTGCTAAAATTGCTCTTGTCATACCAGTGTCTTCTGCCCCATGTGAGAGGGGCTTTTCAGTACAAAATGCCATCAAACAGAGTGCACGAAATAGACTCAATCCTCAAAGGCTTAATAGACTAATGTTCATCAAACTGGTTGGCCCCATCATAGATGATTTTGACTTCATGAACACTGCTAGGTTATTTGCCGAAGGAGCTGCTGGCAGAGTGTGAACTCAAACCTACTGGACTTAATGCCATTTCAGAATATGGAATTACTTACCTTCTTGTCAATTTGCCAAATTTGAATACTTGTTCAAATTTCACAATGTTGTGAACTTGTCATTAAAGTTATGAGATAATTTCAATCATGAATTAGTGTTCTTTGAATTGATCAATGAGGGCCCTCAGTATGAACTAGAATTTTCATGTAAGAGTTATTTTAAGAAATGTGCAACCATTTGCCGTGTTTTAATACTAATTGAACACAGTGAAGACCATGGCATGGATAAACAATAAAATATTCTTGTGAAATAAATTGGGACCCCCATATTTTGATGTAGGACTCACATTTTCTAACACCAGGGGTCCCAGGGACTCTCAAAAGTAAAAAGTGATGTAAAACCCTGCATATATACTGTACGTACTTACATACATACATACATACACACATACATACAGACGCCATCGACTTCACCTTATACGATAATCTCACATTGGAATACCAAATGTGAGCTAAAAAAAATATTGCAATTGTTTATCTAATTCTGACATGGCAATATATGTATGGACCTAAGACAGAAATACGTGGCCTCATGAATAGTAATAATAATAACTAGAAGCATTTGCAAGCAAAAGCGAAGTTCGAGAGACCAGAGCAGCGGAAGAAAAGAGAATGTGTGAAGAAGATTGGTGCAGAATGAAAGAGTGCTTGGGATTTTAATATGCAAGCACGTACTTATAGTGAGGGCTGATACAACAACAAAAAACAACTAAAAGCAAGGCAGTCCAGGGAGTACACAGATTACAAATGCCTACATGTACGGTAAAAACGCAACAGATACATACGGGGGCGACAACGCATGGAAATGTATATCAGACGAGATGAGACATCAGACCTAGGCCGTTGAACTTGAAAACCGAGGCCACATGCATTTTCATTTGATTAAAAGCAATTAACGCTTCATCTGTTAAGAGTTTTTACCACTGACTAAAACAATTTTCATTGCTATGTCGCTGTTTTCACAAGATACTGACCGTTTGATCTTGGAAAGTTTAGTTTCTTTTATGTGCAGCCAACGCATGCCGGTGCGGTGACAGACAGTTCACTATGAATGCCTAGCTCTGCATGGCAGGGCTGTGTGTTACCGGCTTTAAACGGCCTCCCATCACAACCCTGCAGACTGATATAGAAAAAACCGCTGGTGGTTCCTGAGAAATACGGCGGGCAGTTTCTCCGCCGAAACAGCTGATTTTGAATCAAAATTTTGCATTGATCTTCGTTTTTGAGCACACCCACCTTGCCTAGGTACACGATGTGCCCAGCCGCGCTTGTAAACTTACGCAAAGCTACTTTTCTCTCTCTATGCGAGGGAAGTGTTCGTATCTGCCGCAATTGTTAGTCTCATTCAACCAGGCGTATAACGTAACAGTATAGCCCCACGTACGGCGAGTATTTAGAGAAAAATAAAAAGCAATGCAAAATAAAAAATAAATAAATAAACAGACAAGAAATGCCCGTAAAACCCATCCGAGCTGAGCGATGACGGCATAAGCGTGTCGCAATGCATTCTGGGTAATGAAGGTAAAATTTGTATATAGCATGTTCTATGGTAGTAATACGAAAGAAAGAAAGAAAGAAAGAAAGAAAGAAAGAAAGAAAGAAGGAAAGTGAGCAAAAACTAACAGTTCCAGAGCTGGTCTCTGGAACTAATTATATAGCATTATGTCACAAGAGCATTTTATATCTGTTGACCATATCATATGAGAAATCAGGAACTGCAGGTGTAGCATAGTTCCTCATCTGCAGCCATGGCATTTTGCCATAGTGAAAAGAGCTTTGAACTGTGTAGGAACATCATCCCCCCCCAGTCACCTAAAGTTCATTGTCGTAACATAATGTTCAATTGTCTTGTATTTATTGTACCTTCTTCTCGTACACCATATTTACGGGTGCAAACTAGAAAGCATTTGCAAGCAAAAGTGAAGTTCAAGAGACCAGAGCAGCAGAAGAAAAGAGAATGTGAGACAAAGACAACAGGTACCCATATTATAAATGCCTACATATACGGTAAAAAACTCAATAGATACATACAGGGGCGACATTGCATGGAAATGTATATCAGACGAGGGGAGACATCGGACCTAGGCTGCTGAACTTGAAAACGAGGTAACATGGCTACCTACTCAGCTCCCAACAATCAACAAAGAAAGCCTCATATATGTATACAATTCAGAAACATGATCAGCTAATTTGCATAACAATAACTATGTAAATTTTGTCTTAATTATGCAATATTCACATCACTCCATAGCATCAAAAAAAATCCCACAATAAAAGGATAAGGTAAAATCTTTTATACACTTTAAGCACTTCATATATTACATCCATATTTTCATTCAAAGTCTTCCAGTTCTCTCTAGAATAACATTCAAAATCAGACATTTTTATGTGATCCTCTGTTACTACAAGTTTGTCTGTAGCCAGATTGCTAAATCCATGTACGTTTTTTTAAACGGCCATGGCAAAGTAGTTACACGGACAAGTTCATACGGGACTGAATATTGCACTTACACAGTTACAATTCAGAGTCAGCAGAGCATGCCTGTAGAGAAATATGTTGATTTTAAAACTCAATTAATAATAAGGAGAAGCCCGAAAATATTGATACCGGGTATTTTAAAGAAAAAGATTTGAAATTGCATTGATTTCTACTTCGACAAACATACAAAACTTTGACAACAGCGCAGCGTCAGCTGCCATGCAGTATGGAGCACACTTGAACACACGCGACCTTTGAACCTATTCTGTACTGTCCGTACTTAGCTGCTGTATTCAGATGATCACACGAATGATCATTTTAGCTCATGCAGTTCCTTTTTATTTCATTTCATGATGCTTGAATATTGTAAACCGGGTCATGGGTTTTGAAACTGGATCGAGTGCAATTGCAAGCATGGAGGTAGAGGAGACCTCATGATGCAAGTTATTAATGTGTGACACGAGGTGACACACATGGCTTTAACGTCATGTTGACGTACACAGATCTCGAAGTGGCTAACTCGGACACGCAACGATCTGAACACGCTGCAGTACCATACATTTTTGCATTTGATGTTTGTCTCCACCAATCTTACGATTTCAGCCACTTCTGATCGAAATCACTTTTCCTGACCTTCGGATCCTTACAAGTACGAGATTGGCTGTAGTGGCAGTATAGATGCTTTGGCTGAGCGCCCGCTGGCAAAAATGCAACACCAAGCCTTTCCTTGAGCTCCGTGTCCATTGTATGCATATGAAATGGCCGTTTTTTGTACCACCGTCACTCCGCGCCGAGGGACAGTGTCTGTACGGTCGGCAGCTTAACACATTTCATGCTTTTTGAATTGAAGTTTCATCCATCTTAGCCAATGTTCATTGGCACTACGGCTGTTTCACACTTGAAAAGCTTGCTGAAATAAAAGTGACAAAATCGCCGCCCGAGAAACAATGGGTCTTCAGCCACATTTACAGAGTATCGGCGGATATGGAATAGGATCGGCATGAAAAATAAAGGATCGGGTGAAAAAAACAAAGGCTCGGGGCCAATCCTCTTAAACAGCCTGGGGAGAACACTGCCAAATATCTTCGGCAAAACTTAAAATAAAGTTATAAAACCCACGTTCAAAATGCGACCGCTCTCTGAAACGTCACAATATCTAAGCTCTTGAACGATCACGCACAGTTGCTATGCTGGAATCATCACAAAGCAAAAAGTCAACATGTTCGCCAAGACCAGTCGGTATGGAAGGTGTATGATGTAACAGTATAGCGCCACGTACAGCAGGTATTCAGAGAAAAATCAAAATCAAAAAGCAACAAAAAACAAAGCGAAAGAAGCTAGAATTATTAATAGCTGAACGCAATTTGATAATTTAGTAATGCAAAATAAAAATATTAATAAACAAACAAGAAATGCCCCTGAAGCCTGTCTGAGCTGAGCGATGATGTCATAAGCGTGTTGCAATGCATTCTGGGTAATGAAGGTAAAATTTGTATATAGCATGTTCCATGGTAGTAATACGAGAAATAGAGAAAGAAAGAAAGAAAGAAAGAAAGAAGGAAAGTGAGCAAAAACTAACAGTTCCAGAGCTGGTCTCTGGAACTAATAATGACAGAGCAGACAAGCCAAAGATGGTCAATAGTTGAGAAAAACACACCTGAAATGGTACAACGGGCTGATTAAATTGCTCGAATGAGGATTCATTTATGCCAATTGCACTACCACATATTCTAAATCAAACACTGTCAATTTTATCTAATGCTACACATGCTTCACAAGTTTCCATAAATGTTTAAAATCGTGTTTGTTAAATGCATTCTTTGATAAATTACTAGTAGTAATATTTTATATCAATTAATTACCTGACTCAGTTTGGGGAACTTCACCATCGAGAGGAATACTGACATGCGGTTCTTGCAAAATTGATAAGTCTTCGGAAATCAACTGCATGGAATAGAACATCTGTTTTAAAGAAAACGACAGACATAAAATAAAATCAAAGAAAATCCACATATCATTTCATCTTCAATAACCCAATATCCTAGTGTTAGATCACCACTCCCTCAGACGATAACTGTAAAATATGTCAAATTATATGTTGCTGCACACTCACCGTACACAACTCAAAGGACATTCTAGGTCTTTCTAAACACTCTCTTGGCTCATCAATACGAATGTTTGATAAAGATCAACAGTTTACAATATTGTTTCATGTAACAGCATGTAACCATGGGTGACATGAATATTTATTTACGTACCATCAGTGTAAGAAAGGCTTAACACTGTGGCCAAGTCCCTTTTGATTTTTGTCACAGATAAAAATTGTTCTACCACACTTATTGAAGGAGTCCCTTCACCATGAACTTGCTCATTCCGACCCTCCACTTCAGCTGATACAGTTCCACTCTCCGCACCCAGGTCAGTTTCATTCCATTGTACCTTTGCTTCTACCACCATTCTTGTTTCAAAAGGCTTATTGATCCTTAATTTTTAGTCATAGCGCTTTTCACTGTTTTTTATCACTACTGATTTTTAATTTCGTTCCTTACAACTATAGTTGTGCTGTTTTCACTTACTGTAATTCCAGTTTTCACAAGTATTGTAATTCTCATTTTATTTCGTTTTTACTCTCAGTTTACTTTTTATCAGCCCAATTTTTACTTCTGTTTGTGCTCATTTTTATTTGTCAGCTTTTGCCCTGAAGAAGGCAACTTGTGTGTTGCCGAAACGTCGGTATTTTTAAATAAAGATCATTAGAAGACAAGGAGTACTGGTTGAACTGCCTTCTTTATTAATTTATCTATGCCATGATCCCGGTGTGTTCCCGCACTCTACGTGTTGCTTCTATGGTTGTAGTTGGACTGACTCTTTTTAGAACACTCTAAAAATGGACTTTCCAATGTTGACCTGTAGGAGCTCGGGTTGTCCGAAATTTGTCGCAGGTCGGGCCGGGTTTTCCGGTTAGCCCTTAACCTAGGCAGCTACAACCTCATAAACTTGTGAATCCCTCAACGTCTCGTCCACCATATGGTTGACGTTTTTGTCTCTCCAGATAGAAATGAGTAGTTTGACTTCGTCCTGCGAACTTCTTGCTCGAACACTGTCCATCGTGGTAATGACCCCAAGCCAGACGACAGGATATTATTCAGAATTTAGTTTGCCATTTTGGTCACATGTGTAATGAGGCCATTTTTTAGTACGGACACCAAATAAATTCAGTTCTTTGTTAGTGCGGTGTTGTCTGGTCACATATCAAACAGCATGGGTTTAAATCTAATCCAGTGTCAGCTCTAGAGTAAACACACGCATGTAACCTCATCTTTTTGTTACCAAAGTCTAATCTAATCTAATCTTTTCTAAACTACAGATTTTTATTAATTAATTGGTAAAGGGGCAACTGGCACTCCATGAAACTTTCTTTATTGTGCAATATGAGAACAACAAGAGAGGAATTGCTCTCATGCTCACCATTGAAAAAACATTGTACAATCAATGAATTTCAATACCGTCTTGCATATATTTTGTCACTGAAAGACTCCATTTGACTTACCTGAGATTCTGTAGTTGTGAACCACGTAAAATTCAGGCAATCAACATGGTATGGAACTGGAAGCTCAAAATGCAAAGCGTTATCATTTACAGTTCCTTCACGTACATAATATAACTGAGCACTTGGTAAGCCTGTAAGACACAAACCAGATATCATATCAATGCATGCCATTACGCTACCAAACGATACACATCTGTGCCATGTTTCATAAAATTTGATACATTTCTAGACATATCACACTAATTACAAAAATTCATCAAATATGCAAATTAGCAAATAATTTACATGACACTGCTTAATGTCTTCACACAGTATTACAGTACTGCAAGATCAACATCTGTACCATGTTTCATCAAATTTGATGCAGTGGTTCTGGACATAGTCAACAAATTCGAAAAGTTCATTAAATATGCAAATTGGCAATTACTTCCTATGACACCACTAAGTGTCTTTGTAAACTTATATGACACTGTGTGCTAAAGATTTATACCAAGTTTCATCAAATTTGCTGCAGTATTTCTAGACATATCACCCTAATTACAAACATAGGGCCAATGTCCCAGAAGCTACTAATAGACATGGATACAAAATTAAGTATTTCCTGAATGTATGAATTAATCTCCCAAAGTCATCCTAGGGACCTGTACACCAAATATTAAAGCTGTCTGACCAGTGAAAAACAAGTGACCTAACAGTCGACAGAGCTCCGCTGTGTATGTAGAGACTAACTTTTTGTGACATGTGTTGATGACGAAGGTGGATATCTTTGATAACTCATTTAGGATGGCCAGACCAAAAATGGCAAAATAAGCTGCAAAAAATACACAATTGAAGATTTCATCATAATTTCAATATATTACTTTAATAAAGGGACATTAGCTGTAACTTTTGACTATTTTTTCCCAACTCTGTTTCAATGTATCAACTACAGAATTTTACTTTACTTTACTTTATTGCGTAACAACACACTTCGGAAAGTGCAGTATAGCAAGAACAAAACTAAACATTGCATAAAACATTGTTGTCTATGTCTTTACCTGCAGCTGCTGGGGGAAACATAGTGTTTGTAATATATGTCATGAGAGACAGCGTATCATCTGAAGTTAAAATGTACAAAAACTTATCTCTTTCATTTAAACTATCAAATATAGGATAATACAACTTCATTGCTGAAAAGAGAACTTCTCTATCACTATTATATTTTTGACACTTCATTAAATAGTGAAATTCATCCTCGACGGAAGACTTACAAAACTTACAAAATCTGATTCAGGTGGAATTCTTGGTTTTGACCTTCTGCCCAACTCGATTTGTAAACAGTGATCAGAAATACGAAGTTTTGTGACCAATTTTCTACAGCTTAAGTTCTTAATATCCAGTAAGTAATTCTCTAAACCAAACTTAGTTTTAAATTCTCTGTACGTTCTGAGCTTATTATTTCCCTTCCCAAGAGACTTATTATCATTGTGTAAATCACTGTACCAAGAAACTTGATAATGCTTGTGTAAGTTATTCTGTACAATTTTAATAGTGGCATTAATGTTACACACAGCTGACCAAATATTACCCTCGCTATAAGTATCAAGTATGTTTTGAATGAACTCAAACCACTTTGAATGATATCTTGCAGAAAGATACGCTGAACGTAACAGAATGTCATCACTGAAAACTAACTTATGCCAATATTTTAACATGCGTTTGACTATGGCAATTTTGATAGGATATCTACCAAGTTCACCTATATTACCTGCCTGGGGAGCATGTTTTGAAACTCCCAGTAAATATCTGTAGAAAGAAAAGCTAACATCATTTAAGAAATTACTCTTATCATTAATTTCATTCCCCCAAATTTCACAACCATAGGTAAGAATGGGAACAATCAAATGATCAAAAAGATCTATTATATATCTACTATATATATACTAGTATAAACCGATCATCATGACCAATGCCCAGTCTGTGGTGCTTGCCAACAGAGCCTGTGTATGTGAGATGAACATCGTTATTGTTGATAAATGTATTCTAGTCCGGACCTGAATACAAAAACGTCCATTTTGTGTGGCCATTCCTTTCGTTCCATCCCAAGTGTAAACACCCTGCAACATGAGCTTCATACCAATGACAAATGATGAATGACGCAACAATCAACACCACTAATATGTCTATGTCACAGTTACGAGTGGAGTGATACGTACCGGCCGCCGCGTACTATGCATATAAGAAGGATATGCATAGTACGCGGCGGCCGGTACGTATCACTCCACTCGTAACTGTGGTCTATGTCATTACTGCCTCCCCTTACTGAGAGAGAGTGTGTGTGTGTGTGTGTGTGTAAAGTCATATTATCTATGTTGTGGCTTTAGTAAGCACGTATAGCATACAGCCCACAATCATTTGTGGTTCGATACATAATTGTTACACTGTGAAGGCCGCTGTATTCATTAGAAAGGCAGGCCTACAGAGAGTCGCCTTCGCCATAAGCGACTGTGCTACAGCCCTTCAGTTTTCACATTTTCAATTGTTACGACTGACGCTTCCAATCAGTATCACATGTGCATTTCAAAGAGATATCAGAACTCTGACATATGTAACTTTAATACGAAGCGGGTGTAAATTTACGACTCTCTAAACAATACATAAAACTCGATTTTTCGGATCAATTTGGGGCATTTTTTAGGGTCCATGGTTTGGGCGGTTCGGTTCTGTATGTAAAACTGTCGAACTCCAAAGAAAAAGCTGGCGTTGCATCGGTTTCATCTTAACCTGCACCGTCCATTTTGTAATATGATCCGACAATGATTCGATAAAGCGAAGCGAGCGAGATCAGATTAACATGACCGCTCATGCAAATACGAAGGCAGAAGGGAGGTTATGAGCTGCAAGCTGCCACCTCCGTGGCCATACACTCCGTTTTGGCTACATGATAGTACATTCGCTTGAAATTTGATTGATTTTCTACTAATGAAAATCGCAATCTACGCGAATTCGTGATAATTAAAAATTCAAGTTTTAGGTAACTGCACTTCATCGTCTTAACATGAAAAGTGAACTAAATGCGATGATAATATTACAGTACATCATTACTCCAGACGCTGTAGATGTACTAGTCATACCGGACGACATCTTGCCTCAGAATGCGTTCTCTGTAATGTGAACGAGTAGATTGAAAATGAAATGCTTACCCAACAGCCTTTCCACTTCTTCATCATTCATGTAAAGATTAAAATTGCCTTTCACACCAAATCTGTTTAGTAAAGACAAGTACAGTAAACAGAAAACCGTCCTTGACAATAATCTCCGCCTGGCCATATCCGTCGCCCGTTTGTCGGAGGAGGTAACAGAATCTGCATCATGACCTACGAGTCGACAGGTCACCACCTTTGACCCTTATCCAGTTATTTGCAAACAACTCTTCATACCGTCTGCGCATGTGCAAAATTACTCTTCAGGCAACAAAACATATGAAGGGTAATTATCAAATTTGTCTGTGTTTATTGTCTATTGTCTTACGAATTCTGACCTACTGTCATTGGATTATGGATTGGTATGATTGCGATTATTTTTCAAATGAAGCGCGTTTGGCCCTTTTCTAAACATTAGATTTTGCCTAGATTTACAGTGTGAGAAATAAGTAAAATGCCTTGTGAGGATTGGTACATTACGGCCAATCAAAATTTTGCTGGGAAAGCTTAAATCAATATTTGAAAATCCTATCTTTTTCTTTTTTCGAAATTTTGTTTAACAAATACCTATTGGTTTTCCTTTTAACTTTCCAAAAGTCTTTTGTCAAATCACAATTCACTTTATCAATGTCCCAACGGCCATATGCCATGTTGAAAAGCAAACTGCAAATTTGATCCAAAATCTTGATTTCTTTTTAAGTTTAGGTGTGGTCTATTGGGATTCCCCCTGACGTAAATGATGGGCATCTTGAAACAGCCAACCAGATTGAACCAAACAGTGACAAGGTGACGATTGACATATCACTTGAATATTTCAACAAAGTCTACATTTCACTGTCAATTGAGAGTCCTATGATAAAACTCTTCTTAATTAACTACACAAGATGCTTCGCAAAACCCTTCTGAGTGAAATAGTTCCCGATTATATTGCGTAAGAGCTTCTGCGCTACCAAAACGATTGAGAAGCGAAGCGTCAGATCCAAAATTGCTGAAGTGCTTTGCCTTGGAATAGTTAGTAATTCAATACCGAATTTAGATTACGTCCTAGTGTTTAATATCATTATACTTAATTTTTTTCTTTGAATTTCTTTTGTATTCCATTTGATTGTGCTAATTTTTCCTCGGGATCTGAACTTCAGCTTAATATCATTAATTCTACTTTGCATGTGGTCAATTAGGACACAAAATTCAAAGTGATATTCACTAAATACCTACGTCTTCAAGCACATATTCGTTTCCAAATCACTTTTTTGAAATTGTTGCCAGTAATTACTGAGCATGCTGAATGTGCCTCGCCTCGTACGTCTCTTGGGTTGGATAAAGGTCATGACCTCAGACGCGGTCTATAAACTTGTCTGAGCGAAAAAATACTTTACATATGTACCACAGTTTACTTGCATCGAAGCCCGCTCGTACTACCGTAGACTGTCGACAGTCCTCGTGCCTTCTTTTGACCGGAGTCACTTTATTAAGTGCGGTAGCAATCCAACGTAGGCGATCGAGCGCCGAAGGCGCGAGGTCGAGTGCCGAAGGCGCGAGGTCGAGTGCCGAAGGCACGATACCAGAAGCTACGCGAGACCAAGCAGTACAAGCGACTGGCGAGTCTAGTACTAGTACTACCGGTATTTGCACTGCAGTGCAATACCAAAAACATTATGCCATTCCTTTATGTTAATGAGTATTTACCAATTTTGACCCGTAACTATTTTTGTTGAAGTTTGAGTCTCAGACTGGCAATCAGTCATTGATGCTGCAGATTGAAAAATGTAATAAAACCTTTAGACATCGAATATTTCATTTTTTCCTGCATTTTGTCATCACAGATAAGGGACTGGTCAGTTTCTTCAGCCTGGGGGGGCCGGTGGATTCATGGGGGGTCACCCTGTTTTTGACTTTGGTGATAGGGGGGGTCACCATGTTTTTGAAATGCCCAATAGGGGGGGTCAGTGTGTTTTTGAATTTTGACACAGGCTCATCATTGCCTAAAATGCTAGTGTCAGCCACAAATTTCATCATTCAGTTGTATTTTTCGGCGCGCCCTTTGGGCGCGTAACTTAAATAATCAGTCATATTTTTCAGCACGCCCAACTTTAACATATCAAGCATACATATATCAGAGATATCTGCATGTTCAATATTTTTCAGCGTGCTCTTCAAGCTCATTACTTTAATAAATCAGACATTTTTCAGCACGCCCTCCAGGTGCATGACTTTAATATACAAGGCATATACATCAGAGATATCAGGATGTTTCATATTTATCGGCGCGCCCTTCGGGCGCCATACTTCAATAAATCAGACATATATATGTCAGAGATATCTTGATGTTTGCTGAGTGAAAGTGTATACCGTTATGAAATCTGCATTTCATATGAAAAGCATGACAAATTCGTGATACTTCTTCTGTTCTCTCTATGAGAATTCAGTATGAGAAAGCAACATGCACTATTATTTCACAATATATATTTGATACAGTGACTTATTTTAGAGATAGAAAAATGACAAGATATCTTTCCTTCTCATTGATGCAACTATTTTCCTTTGTGTCTCAGGTTTTCTGTAGAAAGATGCTTTTTTATGAACAAAATAACAGTTAAAAAAGGCAGTTTTTGTCATTATTATCTGTGCTTTTATGGTTTCAATGTTACAAGAAAAGGTCCCCTCAGGCACTGTCCACATCAGATTTGGCTAAAAAAGCTCTCTATGGCTCCTGAGGAGATTTAATTGGATGGTTGGCAAGTCTTAACACCCATCAAAGTTTTTGATTCACTGCTTTTCCTCTTTGATATTAATGATTGACATCCATTTCTGTACAACATTTCAGGACATCTGGTTAAAGAGCATAGAATGTGTGAAATACATTCACAGCTCATTCAAAATACAGCTCATTCAAAATGTACTGTATTCAAACTTTAAGATTGACACTTTGAAATTCCTATCTTACAACTGACATGTCAACAATTTCATTAAAACATAGAATGACTATTTAAAATATAAATATATGTAAAACATAAAATATAATATATATATATATATATATATATATATATATATATATATATATATATATATATATATATATATATAATTTATGTCCACCTTTTGTTTTACCTATGTCGTGCACGGGGGGGTCACCATGTTTTCGAAATTTGGAATAGGGGGGGTCACCCTGTTTTCGAAATTTGGAATAGGGGGGGGTCAGCCACTTTTTGACGTCGGCAAAAAATAATCCACTGCGCGCCCCCCCCCCGGCCGAAGAAACTGACCAGTCCCTAATTGGTAAAGTGTAAAGTGTATGATAAAACCAAAATATAACTTCGTTGTAGGCTAATGTGGTTAGTTGATTAATTAGTTCAGTGTAGAAAAGAAGGTAGAATAAATTCGGATTGGTGAGTAAAAAAAAACGATTCAGTACTTTCGATAGGATTTTCTGACTCGATGTGCGGCGTTAGATGTTCGTTGTCTGCTCGCAAAGTGATTCTTTTTCACCCTGTGGAGTGCGGCGACAAAACGTACGTTGTGGGGGACGCCACACTGTTCGATTGATAATCTTGTGAGACGAAAGTTGCAATTTGTGAACCACTCACAGACCTTGTTGTTGATAAACTTCCCCCCACGTGGTATAAAATTGAGACAATATTCGGAAAGAGCCAATCATGGCGCAAGTTTTAGAGAAGACAATCAACCCGAGGGATATGGGAGGGCTTTATTTTTAAAATATCGTCCAATGATAGTTTGGACTTATTTTATAGACATCTTGAAGGAAAGTCATTCATTGATGCCAAGTCACAACTTTGAACAAAGCGAGAGTCCGGGGCCGCAGGGGATGTTTGAGTACGATCACCCGGCCTCGACAATCACCCCAGAGACCGGCGTTGGCGTTGATAGATCATACCATGTAAAGTTTTCTTACTACTATCTCGCATTACTTTTTTGCGGATATTTTACAAATCACACATTTCCAATCGCGTAAATAATAAGCTTATGCTCCATGCACTGAGAATAAACCAAGGGACGGACTACGTCGCATAAGAACATTTTCACGTCCTTTCGTGTGATGATCGACCTTCGCCACTCCATCCCGGTGTGAGCCCCGGCCGGACTGGATGTGTTTAATCACGGCAATTTGACAGCATTACTTGAAAAGAAATACACTACATCCCTACTTATTGCTGCGAATCCGTAGCCTCTACCACTCGGGTAGGTTGGTCATACTCCCAACAGAACACGTCAAGGAGTGGCAGGGCTCGTTTCGCAGCAACCCTACTTATTGTAAAACTTTATCTTTCTGACATTATTATCCAAACATCCTTTCACAAACTCCTCACTTTGCGCGATATGCTGGATATGCTCATAAATATACGTTTTCCAAGGCCAGGAGATACGGCCCGGCGCGCCTCGGGCTTGCAAAATACATAGGAGTTCGTTGACCTCATTGTACGTCTGGGCGACCGACTGGGCGACGCGCGCGAAATCGAAATGTTGTTTAAAGGTTACAAATTTTTAAAGTTCATGGCTCCTATCATATTCATATCTATTGATCTAAATCTACGCCTCTTTTACGAGCGTATACCGTTTCGGTCAACAGGTTCATGTTTGTCTGCACTGGCGAAACATCGTCGGGGGTGCGACTCCGCGGCTTGTCCGGAGTGTTCGTTTGATGCCGCTAATTCACATTAAATCAAACCCATTCACAATTTGAAAGACGGGACGAGTAAACAAAGATATGGCTGGAGTAAATTAACATGTTTCGGGACATTATACGCGTAAAGATACTTGAAATTAGCGGTTTTCGTTTGTGCTGAATTTGTTCCGTTAGAACATAGACAGTGGAGGGTCCCCCCTCCACTGTCTGTGGTTAGAACATAGGGGCTCATAAGTGGCTATATAAGTCAATATTACAGCGTTTTTCTTTCTTTTTCAATGTTACAAATAAACTAGCTGAGCCCGAAGAGCACAACACTTGTGTAGCTGTCAGTCTGCACGATGGACCGGGCTTTTCCGGTACCATTGCATGACGGGTAATATAGGCAAGAATGGCGTCTTTCAGTGGCGTCATTGAAAGTAAACAAAAGCAAGCAATATCGCCAAAAATAAAGACGTGGTTTTCTCATAAACTGAGATATATTTTCACTGTTTTTGAGATGGTAAGTGTCGGATATAGGTCTGAAGAATATTGTCGACAAATGTTTTGGCAATATACATATTTTAAAATATAATTTCATCACTTTTCAATCGGATAGCTAAAATGACTTGATTTTGAACGAACTTAACTTTCAAAATTTGTAATTTTTGGTCTAAAGACACAATCGCCAAACTATGCCGATTAAACGCACCCCATTGTCAATGTAAACGTAAAATAAAGTCATCTGGTTCACTAGGCACGCGATCGTCGGCAGAAATGGAGCGAATTCACGTGTGTGAATATAGGGCAAAATATGAAAATTTTGTCAATTTTGTGGCATAATCCTGCTGTTGAGGACGACGCTGCTTGAAAAAGGCTACAAGTGTCACTTTTAGCATAGCTTCCACAATACAGTAAACGGGTGCTAAAGTCCCGCCCGCTCGGCGGGTGACCTCACTGCACGAAGAAATGGAGGGTACATTTTCTATGGGGTTGACAGGACTCTCTTTGAAACTTTGTAATTTTTGGTCTAAAAATCATGTAGACAATTTAGTATGAAAAGTAAGGCCTTTAGGTATTACTAATTGTTTAAAAATGATTAATCGTTACTGTGGTTCATTAAAATGTGTTCTCAGTACTGTTAACTTTTTTAGCGAAACAATGAAAAACCCTAAAATTTTCAAGCCGATTATGTTCCACCAAAGTACCGTCAGACTAATGCAAACCTCTCCAATCGGCAATGGTTTACTCCTGGCAACATACAGCTTCATATTACTCATCGGGGGCTTGCCCCCTCGTCGGTAATTGCTCTGATTGACACGATTTCGAGTAACTTGCAGTGAAAACCATTGATTGACACATGTCAAATCCAAGTTGTAAGGGCGCGAAGCGCGGTACTAGCCAATCCCTTACCACTTTCTTGAATGCAGCTTAGCTGATTATTATTGCCCTCAAAGTATGACTCATCAGCTATGCCTTAATAAGGTAAAATAGGCGTAGATAATCAAGAAAACCCAGGCTAACGACGTGGCGGGAAATCGCATATGTTGTAAACAAATGCTCATGATAGTATCACATGACATCTCAAAGCTGCGCCTATTGGTTTAGAGGCTAGACATAATGAGGTCATGCATAATGAGCTGTCGTGTATTACTCGCTTGTGCATGCTCATTCCACCGGCGAGCCACTCGAAATACACGAAACTTCTGAAACTTGCACAATACGGAATAACTCGTCAGCGTATGAGTACATTTTCTGTAGTAGAGGTTGCTAATTACAACTGCATTCAGAGGTAAACTTTTGGTAGCCCGTATTTGTTGAAAAAATCCTGACAACTAAAATTTTCTGTCGATCTCACAACTGGTCTACGTCTGCGATCGCAGGCAGTTGTTGCAATGTTGCACGTGTTCGATCAAAGGGTCATACTGCTGCCCGTCAATGCCGACGTCGACAGGCAATTTACCTTCCAATGTGTGTAATTAGTCGATATCTCTGTACCACAGCCCATTACTCTCTGTAAAACCAAACAAAATAATAGTCCTAGCGGTCGATTTTCCAGCTAGTGTCAACGATCATCTGTGGTATGCCCATGCAACGATGATCGTATCCCGGTATCCACACACTGCCGGTCAGGAATTATATTGATGACAGCTTTGAGACAGGATTCAGTCATTGTGAGTAAAAACAGACGCATATAGTTTGTAGCTTTCTATAAACGTGGCAGTACTCTTTGGGGGCTGGTACACATCAGCAGGGGCTAAACAGCAGCTCTTTGGTGTTCAGACATCGAATCTTGACAATACGGCATGCAGTCGACGGGTAGTTGGACCGGTCCGGAAGTTTTGTGATCGCTATATTTAGAACCTTTCAATCTAGGTTCGTTCCAGCAAAGCCATTTTGTACCTATCTTCATTTCTACTCTAGAAAGATAATTAGCTTTAAATTTGATCCGTAACTTTAAGAACCATGTGAGTTTCTTGTTCTAATGTTTTGATGTTATAGCATCGACAGCGGTCAACTCTCGTCGAAGTGTCAACCATTTACGCGCAGGGTGGGAAATTTAACTGTCATAGAACACGTGCATACTGAGGTTCTCAACGTCTTCAAATCATCAAGAAAATAGTTATTTTAATTAATAAATTACAAATAATATCAAATTATTGTAAAATATCTTCATGTGATAACAATATCAATTGTTATTTATACCTTAGTGATTGAACCCACCCATGAAAGAAAATGGTTTCTGACATGATGTCACACATGCCAATCAACCTACAATACCCAATCAAATCAATGTACCGGCCACACCTCAAAAGCCGGGTTATCGTGCAGACTGTGTCTTTTGTGTAGCTTGTATTGCATGTATAGTGCGCCCTCAATAGGGAGTGTGATGCGACCCTTTAGTTCCGTGACCTCTAGCCATTCCTACTTCCTGTCCTCGCTATGCTTACTGTACTAATTTAAATTAGTACAGTAAACACAGCGACGTCAGCGACGTCTGTACGCATGGCCAGCCATATGGAAGGGGAAGTAGGCATGGCTAGAGGTCACGGAACTAAAGGTCGCATTTACATATGATCATATTCCCCGTTGAGAGCGCACTATACATGCCAATACAAGCTACACAAAAGACAGCTACACAAGTGTTGTGCTCTTCAGGCTCAGCTAGTTTATTTGTAACATTGAAAAAGAAAGAAAAACGCTGTAATATTGACTTATATAGCCACTTATGAGCCCCTGTGGTTAGAACATAGGGTAAGCGACGGGGGTCACTATAGCGGTCGGGCGCACTTACAAACAAAAAGTCGGTCGCGAGCCCCCCACCGGAGACGGGATATTATAATTATTAATCGCAAAGACGGAGATAATTTAAGCAAACAAATTAAACCAGGTGAATGTCAAAATAATCCGCAAGAAACATATCAAAATGTACCTCATTAAATGCGATTGTGTTTTTTTATATTTGCCTTTATAATAATTTCTCGCACGGGGCACCGTCAATTGTTAGGGTAAGCGAGAGTACACGGGATTTTGCGAGAGATTTTGAAAAATCGCATTTTTTATCAAAATTATGAATTTTTATCAACATATTTCTGTACCACCGTGTTCCTGAAGGAGAAGAGAACGTGTGGCCACAAAACAGGTTCTCTTTACGATCTGTGCTTGGAGAACGGGGTGAAAAAAAGATCCGGGCGTAAATAGGTCAACCTGAATTCTTTTTACTATATAGTAACAAGATGCTTCGCTGAACCCTGCTGAATGAAATAGTTCCCGATTATGTTGTGTAAGCTTATGAGCTTTATGCGCTACCAAATTGATTGAGAAGTGGATATGTTGGAGACAATGATAAGCTCTTTTTTACAGTTATTTTGTTTTTGATATACAGCAAGAGTTTGGGGATTTCAAAATGATATCTCAATCCCTTCTACGGTGATCTTTAATTATTTAATTGTCCGAAAATATAAAACAGGGAAGGTAGGAAAAAATGATCAAATAAATCAAATTCTTGTTCCCGGCATCTTGTGTCTATATCTATATCTAATTGTGTATATATGCTAATGTGTCTCTGCCATTGGAGGGGCTTGGATAACTCGTGATCAGGTTAAGATTTAGATAGGCGAGAATCATGAATCTCAAGGTAAATACATGATGTTGTAGCTGAGGGACAACGTTTGAAATCAGGTCATTTATAGATATGATTTGCTGATTGCTGATTTTTACCAGGGTTATCAATATCAAACTCTGGCCCGAAACAGCAACATGATATTTACAGCTACACTAAACCATACTAAAATATCACCTTATTTCCATTCATTCATTCTGTATTGTGTAAAGCATATCGAGCAATAAATGATTGATGTTTATTCAATATTCATTTCTAGACACCCCTAAAAATCCAAGTAGATGCCAAACTAATTTCACACTATATTTGTACACTCTGTATTTCTGGATACACTGGTTTATTTCTGGTATCAATGATATTGATATCTACTTATTTTTGCCTGCATTCAGTTGTACTCACAAAGATAAACTACCTCTTGCCAAATTACTCACAAAGATAAACTACCTCTTGCCAAATTTATTTCTTGTACTTTAGTTCCTTCCCCAGCAGCAGCTTTATCCAGTGTTTACTGAGTTTTGTAATTTTTGCCTTACCACACTCCTTGAGTGTGTTATTGAGCAATAAAGTATTAGTATTAGTGTATTCATTCACGAATGTAGTATTTGAAATTTCATCATAATAAACAACTCTTTGCTACACCGTTTTCTGGTTCTTGAAGGTGCCATAAATTGTTTTGAGAGAGTGGAGGTGCCACAGCTAAATTGTGTTGAAGAATGAATTACGCAGGATGATGAGAGTCATCGATAAAAGAACGAGTCAAGTGTTGAATTTATGACCTGAAATGATACAGAAGTGTTAAAAATTATAACTGTATAGAAGTGTTGAAAATTATAACTGGGCAAACGACAGGTCAAAGGTCTATCCTGGATAGCTTCGTGGAAATGTGTCAGAACTTTCCCCATTCAATAAAACTGATTAATTCATTAAAACCGAATTTTATGACAATGACTTTCTGTCATATATTTTTGTTGTCATGTCCTATTATAAAAACTGATGGTAACAAAGCTTGCTCAGTAGGTAATCAAACCTACCAATTTTCCAAACCCATCCTGAAACTTTCATTCATTTTATAAGTTTTTCTTGAAATTCTACATAAAACTTACAACGTTTTTGAACAAAGGTCTATCCTTGATTTCTCGGATATGTGCAGAACTTTCCCCCATTCAATCTTTGCTTCATCATCATGTTGTTTTTGTGAGTTGTAGGGCCTAATTTATACATTTAATCAGATGAAAAAGGATCAATTCATTAAAACCTAATGACTTTCTGTAATATATATTTGTCGACGTGTCCTGTCATAAAAACTGATGGTAACAAAATCTACATACTCGTACTCAGTGGGTGATCCGACCAACTCATTTTCCAAACTCCTATATCCTGAAACTTCACTCGTTTTACAGCCTACATAAAACTTACCGTTGTAAGATTTATGCATTAAAAAGTGACACTGTATATTTTAGTTTTCTGAGATATCCTGATATACATAAGGTCAGCTGAAAATAGAGGCAATAAACCGATGGATGGATTTTATCGAACTTGATAGCCTACCACTCATAAGCATCCTGTTTTTATAAAAAATAGACGCATGATTCTACTATTGAGATCAAGGTGTCAGTATGGTGTTGAATCTCAACTATTTTGGAACATTTTTGAATAGAAACATGCAATTACCACCATCCACGTCATCGTTCGAAAGCGGTTTGGCAGATATGGATGCAAATTATCGGACAGGGCCTCACACTCTCAGCCTTCGATCGACTTTTTTAGCCAGGCAACACGGTGCTGCGAGCACCTCTGACGACGATGGGCCGGGTGGTCTATGCTGACTTCCTTCACCTCCAGAGGGGACAAACATGGCCATGGTACAGTGCAATGCTTTACGATAAGCACAGTGTGTGAACCCGGGTGTGAACTAAATCAGGAAGCAAGTTTGATGGATCGTATATCAAAGCTTTAAAAACGATATCGGCCGACCATTCTCATATCACCATTCTCAGGGCTCATTTCATTGAAAACGAAAGTTGTCCATCAAGTGTTATCGGGACCACAGGTACTAGGTACGCATGGGTGCAGTGTTGCTTCAACTTGGATACTTATCATAGTCGATCGAATTCGGCCCTGGATCGAAGTATGCCGCACCGAAGGCTGAAACTAAGGGACTGACTGGTGTAAAGCGGTACCGAGGTCCGGCCTTCGGCCTCACACTTTCGATCGACTACAAGCAACCGTGACGCTGTACGCACCATATCATGTACCACCTGCACCTGTGATCGATATCAGTTCACTTCACTACTACTAACGCGTACATCCTACGGTACACGGTAATTGCACGCGTACTGTACATGACCAGTCAGCAAGTTAGAAAATATCTTTGTGAAAAATGCAAAGATATATCGTCATTAGATAATAATACATTTTGTGTCAGAATTTTAAAACTTCAGTAGTCGTATGAAAGCCGACACGCTACGACAGAACTGCGTATGTATCCCCGCCCAACCGCGGCCCTAGCTCCGCTGCCTAACCCTGACACCTGACCTCAGCAGGTCACCGGTCAGTAAACTTGTGATATTTGACCAACGTAAAGTTGGCGTCTCCTCATCCTCATCCTCAGCCTCAGGGTCACGCGAAAATGAGGATGAGGATGACGCTACAGCGTCAGCTTCACCGGCGTCAGATCCGATTATTCCCGAATGCGTCTGATGGAATGATAAGTGTAAAAACGACTTTAAAAATGTGCTCCAAGTTTCATATCACTGTAAATGTTAATCAAAACACAGTGGGGTATGTATTTCATAATATTTAGTAACCTCTCTTCTTAATATCCGTTCTCATGATGTTGTTATAACGCAACATTCTTAGCCCTTAATTTCCGTAAAGTTCAAAGGTTGCATTTTAATACGTTGACTTTTCAGGCCTCAAGTCATAGCTATACAAGTTAATTGTTTTATATGTCCTCTGAATAATTAGGGCTTTCATATCGCCTCTCATGGTGGCGATTTTTACACATTTCGGACCACGTATACTTTTTTGCACCAATTTTTGGAAAATCTTAACGCAAGAGTTGAGAGGATACCAACAAACACATCCACGGATCCATGGACTGAAAATTACGAACATTTCCAAAAAACTAGTCTGTATGAGATATTCTAACGATAAAAATATTACCTAAGAACCAGTTTTACGATTCAAAAGAAAGTTGAGAAAGAATGGAGTTGTTATTTTCTTAAATTTTGTGCGAATTTTATCATTTATCCCTCATCGGGTAGCACAACTTCGGCAATCTTCTGATATGACACTTAAGCTGACGCTGAGTAGCGTCATTTTCAGAGTCTGCTAGAAAGGTCACCTGAGGCTGAGGATGAGGATGAGGATGACGCCAACTTTACGTTGGTGATATTTGGCGCGCAGAATAAGAAAACTTCCCGCTTGTCCGTCTGCAATTTACAGCGAAAACGGAGTCAGCGTGGACTCTCTGTTGTGCCGCGCAACAAAATAAACGCAGCCACTGATGTTTTTTTCAGACAGAACACCCAAACTAAATGTCATCAAAGGCACACCGCCTATTCAATAAATCCCACACATCACACAAAAGATTCAATTTGTATTCTTATTGTTGCAAAATTTCTTCATGGCGAGTTGAGAATAAAACCAAAATACGGTAAATTAAGTACAGAAAGAGCTTGAACGGCGCGGTATCACGTTTCCTGCGTCTGCATCTACGTAAACTGCAATCGAGGTGGTAGCTTCAGCGAAACGGGAAAGCATCAACCGAACAAACATCGCATCAAGTGGCTCAATATAGATTGCTGCCGGTAGAGTTGACTTTTCAGATCCTCAGATTCAGATCCTCAGATCCTCAGATTCAGATCCTCAGATCTCAGACCTCAGATCCTATAACTTCAGACGCAGATTCATAATTAAAATTTCACAGTTTTCAAAGTTTGATGTAAAATACTGATAAATAAAATATAATTTAGATTTGAAAAGGCTTTAGAAATTATTTTATTTCTATCTTGAATCTTGAACTTAAAAACTTCGATCTCAGAATCAGAACGTCATCTGTCGAAGACAGGGTGCGCAATGATTCCACTTGTCATGTCATCACGTGAACGTTCCCTCATAGAGATAAACACACCCGCGCGCGATCGAACGATCAAGACCGCGACGATCATGTAAATGCTGGCTATCGACAGTCCGTATTTTACCATCGTTCGTAATATTTATGGCGAGGGAATATAACTAATCCATGTTGGAGGCCAGTGACCCCGGGCTAAATCAGGGGTCGGAAGAAGCAAGTTAGCAAATATGTAATTGTAGACCCGTGTTCGTTGAAACTTGTTGAGCGAAAACGTTTATGTAGACTTTTTTTGTTTTCATAACTGCCTTGTACATGTCATATTCAAATTATTATTTTAAATATTGCAATCATACTGTTAATACGGGTATTGTAAAAGGCTTGTAAATTCGAATCTGCATCTGAAGTTATAGGATCTGAAGTCTGAGATCTGAGGATCTGAATCTGAGGATTGAGGATCTGAATCTGAGGATCTGAATCTGAGGATCTGAAAAGTCAACTCTACCGATTGCTGCCATCGAAATGCCAGTATTATACACCTTATCTATATTATTCGATGCCACCTTCATCACCGTACGTCTATTACAAACGTCTAGACGACATTCCGACGACAGTGAGCACAGCGTCGACTGTTTGATCGACACCTCTACCCCTAGGGTCTATCCGTACTTGGGTCGGGTCCGTAGTGTGTTTTTTCATTGACGCTATCCTCTTTTAGCATAAGCTAAAGACGGAACCCCTTGGTTCAGTTTGTGAGGTGGATAAAATCATCGATAATATTGAAATTTAGATTTTTTTTCAGTTATTTTGTTCAAGACATGGATATATTTGTCTTACACATCCATGAGGAAATCAACACGTTCAAAAAAGTAAGTCCTGGTAACGCTAGCACGCCTTTTCAATAGAAAAGATTTCATGACATTTGCTACATTGTCTGTGTGTTTTGTCTGCAAAAAACGTCAGTGGCTGCGTTTATTTTGTTGCCCGACACAACAGAGAGTCCACGCTGACTCCGTTTTCGCTGTATACATTTCCGCGCGTAAACTCTACTTGAGAGTTCGATGACTCGTATGGTTATACCACGCCAGGGGGGCGCACACCGATACACTCGTAACATGTCGAGTTTTATACTTTTCGTCATTAGGCGCCGGTAATTCTTCATTCAAACTGCGAAATATTGATAAACATACAAATCTGCAAGATACCTTTGAGTTTAAATCAATCAAGATGTGCCAATTCTAAGCCATTTATCTATTTTCCTTTCAGCATCAAAAAAGCACAGAACTGCATAGGGTAAGCGAAGGGGGTCACGTATCAATGGCGTTCGAAAATGGTGTCAGGCAGTAAATGGAAGAGCGTCACTCACGCTCTCGACCGACCATGGATGTAAAAAATAGACCCATGGACCGACCGAGTAAAAAAATACAGAAAAGTGCAATTTCTGCCGAAATCGAAGAAATTAGCGCATGAAAATATTCTAAATTTAATGACATACAAATTAAGGGTTACCGACTCCAAT
Organism: Ptychodera flava; assembly: GCF_041260155.1. Taxonomy (NCBI): domain Eukaryota; kingdom Metazoa; phylum Hemichordata; class Enteropneusta; family Ptychoderidae; genus Ptychodera; species Ptychodera flava. Next base: position 507,607 of record NC_091946.1, read on the forward strand.
TTTCTTTTGCAAAAATCGCGTTAATTAACCATTTACCACCGAAACCTCCAACGGGGGTGCCGACGACTGACGGAATAAATAGAATTTCATCTCTCTCGCGAGACTGAAACGGGAGTTTAAAGAATCGCATTTTTAGTCAAATTTCGGGATTTTTATCACACAATTTGTATACCACCATATTCCTGAAATCGTAGAGAACCTGGAGCCCCAGAATCACGCCGTTCTTCGACCTATAGCCCGAGAACGGGGCAAAATAAGAAACGAGATTACAATCGTGCACCGGCAAAAGATTTTACTATATAGGAGTAACAAGATGCTTCGCAAAACCCTACTGAATGAATGTTTGTGAAAGAGATAACTGGAAATGCATGATATGATGCTTGTACTGTCGGGAATAGTCAGATCTGACCGTCGTCAGTCTAGTGAAGAAATGACACCGCAGCATCTCACACTCAAAATCCATACCTGCCCTGTGAAGCTGAAGTGAGTATGAGGATGACGCCAATTTTACACTCGCAAGTGTTTATCTCGCCTGAAATACACACAGCAAGTTGATTACAAAGTTGCACATTCCCAAAAAGGCAATTAGGGTAAACTATTTTACAGAATCGGTTTGGAGACCATGACGTGATTAAGCCTCTCCATGTTTTTTCAGTTATTTGTGATTTTGTAATATACAGAAAGAGTTGGGGATTGATATCTCTCAATCCCTTCCATATTATACTATCATTTGTCCGAAAATGAAAATAAGGAAGGTCGGGAAGAAATGATAAAATAAATAAAATTATGATTCTCCGGCATCTTTTGTTCATTGTGTCTCTTTGGTCATTGGCGGAGCTCAGACAACTTGTGGTTTGAAGGGTACCGTTAGATTTAGGTGGATGAGATTCTTGTATCTCCAGGTGAATACATGATGTTGTAGCTGAGGGACAGTTTCAAATAGGGTCAATAATACGGCTTGCTGATTTTCACCTTGGTTATCTTATTTCAAACTGTAGTCCACAACATGGTATTCACAGCTAAACGTAATCATACTAAAATGTCACCTTGACTTTCATTCATTCATTCTTCATCAGTTTTGTGAAAAGCATACCAAGCAATAAATAATGTTTATTTAATATTTATTTCTGGGCACCCCTAAAAATTCAAGTAGATGCCAAATTTATTTCACACTATATTTGTACACTTGGTATTTCTGGATACACTGGTATATTTCCTATATCAATGATATACTGTACATGTATAGCATTGAACAAAATTTTCATCTATTGATTTTTGTCTGCATATTCATGTAGTATTTGAAATAAACAATCCTATGTGCTACACTGTTTTCTGGATATTGAAGGTGTCATAATTTCTTTCGAGAGAGAGTGGACGTACCATAGCCAAAGAAAAGTGACTTTTGTGTTGAAGAATAAATTATGCAGATGTTAAAGTATGAGTCATTGCTAAAGGAACGAGTAAAGTGTTGTATTTATGACCTGAAAAGATACAGACGTGTTGGAAATTATAACTATCAACAAACAACAGTACAAATAGTTATCCTGCATTTCATAGAAATGTGTCAGGACTTTCCCTCATTCAATCTTTGTCTCATCATCATGTATTTTTCGTGAGTTAAAGTTGTCATTTATATAACTTTTAATGTTGAAAAATGATCAATTCATTAAAATGTTCGTTGTCTGCTCGCAAAGTGATTCTTTTTCACCCTGGAGTGCGGAGACAAAACGTGGGACGCGACACTGTTTGATTGACAATCTTGTGAGACGAAAGTTGCAATTTGCGAACCACTCACAGACCTTGTTGTTGATGAACTTCCCCCCACGTGGTATAAAATTGAGAAATATTCGGAAAGGACCAATCATTGCGCCAGTTTTAGAGAAGACAATCAACCCGAGTGATATGGGAGGGCTTTATTTTTAAAATATCATCCAATGATAGTTTGGATTTAGGGACGGACCATTAGATCTGGGAGGGGGGTGGTCACAATGAAATTGTGAAAATTTTTTTTTTAATATTGTAAATTTCTGATTTTTTTTTTTCCAATTGGGATTAGTTGTGCAATTTTTTTTTTCAGAGTAAATTTTCAGATTTATAATTTTTTTTAGTTCGTCGCTGTCTGAAGATAAAGAGGGCAAAGATGTGGTGCAAGCACCACAAGCGGCCACGAAGCGGTCACGGCGGGGGGGGGGGGGGGAGGTCAGGAGAGGGGTGTCCCCTTGCTGCTGTTGGAGCTTTTGAAATATAGAGATTAAATGGTGTTATTTGGTGGCACTTGGGGAGTACTTTTGCGGGGGAGGTCAGGAGGGGGTGTCCCCCTCCTGCCGTTGGAGCTTTTGAAAAATAGAGATTAAAATGGTGTTATTTGGTGGCACTTGGGGAGTATTTTTGCGGGGGGAGGTCAGGAGGGGGTGTCCCCCTCCTGCCGTTGGAGCTTTTGAAAATAGAGATTACAATGGTGTTATTTGGTGGCACTTGGGGAGTATTTTTGTGGGGGGAGGTCAGGAGGGGGTGTCCCCCCTCCTGCCGTTGGAGCTTTTGAAAAATAGAGATTAAAATGGTGTTATTTGGTGGCACTTGGGGAGTATTTTTGCGGGGGGAGGTCAGGAGGGGGGTGTCCCCCCTCCTGCTGTTGGAGCTTTTGAAAAATAGAGATAAAAATGGTGTTATTTGGTTTACTATTTTGGTTTCCTGGCTTCCCTTTCTACTGCGTGGTGAAATGCCTACATTCACCCCACCAAACATCATGCATATCTCATGATTTACAATTAATTTTGACAAGCTGAGAAGCTAAAATAAGCTAAATAATATAGTTAAAATTGCATATTTGTGTTTTTAGAGCAATTGATGCACTTTTTTGATCAAACAAAACATCTATTTCTCTGTAGCAGCATGTCCAAATTGATTGGATGTGTATAGATGTGTTGAAATTTCAATATTTGTCTGAAAGGGCTTGTCCAATTTCTTTGAAATTTGCTACACAAAAACGATTATTCATGCAGATTTATTCAGTATTTGCTATCGAGAAACTTCCAAAGTTCAACCCTTTTGTGTGTTTTTGTGTTGGGATTTGTTGGATAGATGGCATTCTACGTACGGTAGTGTATTGTTGAATGTTAAAACATGTGTTGCTGTTGTTTTTTGAGGCTGTTTTTTGAGAAAAAAAGAATTGAAAATGCCTTTTTAAAAGCAAAATAACACATAATGACTTGATATGTTGTTTTATCATTATTGACGTGTTTTCTACTTGTTCACCCATTCTTGCATTCATCATTGCAATAAAATGCTGTGAAAAAAATGAAACTGATGTAGCCTGCATCTGTTTACCTTGATCTTAAAAGGCAAATACAACTTTCTGTCTTGACAACCATACCATAGTTTCAATGTTTTTCCTAGTGTACCTGCTTGGTTTGTACGCAGGAAACAAGTAGAAAACAGGCTCTATAATTTCATAATTTTCAAGTGATCAGAATACAAAAGTCCTGAAAAGCTAAGATAATCACAACTTCCAGTATAAGGGATACAGTCACTCTAAATGTATAAATTACAATGAAAAATGTGCCTGGAGGATGTACTAAAAAATACAGAAAGTTGCTTTCAGTCGGTAAAATCTAAAAAAAATTCAAAATTTTAAAGACTTTTGCAGATTTTTTTTTTACGCCTTTGTCTTCCGATTTATTTTTTTTTTATTTTGCAAACTAGTTTGAAGATTTTTTTTTTCCTAACTTTTTGCTCTGAAAATTTTTTTTTTCTGTTTTTGACCACCCCCCCTCCCAAGATCTAATGGTCCGTCCCTTATTGTATAGACATCCTGAAGGCAAGTCATTCATTGATGCCAAGTCGCAACTTTGAAAAAAGCGAGAGCCCGGGGATGTTTGAGTACGATCACACCCGGCCTGGACAATATTTACCCAGAGACCGGCGTTGGCGTTGATAGATCATACCATGTAAAGTTTTCTTACTACTATCTCGCATTACTTTTTTGCGGATATTTTGTAAATCACACATTTCCAAACGCGTAAATAATAAGCTAAGGCTCCATGCACTGAGAATAAACTAAGGGACGGACTACGTCGCATCAGAACATTTTCACGTCCTTCCGTGTGATGATCGACCTCTGCCACTCCATCCCGCGGTGTCAGCTAGCCCCGGCCGGACTGGATATGTTTAATCACGGCAATTTGACAGCAATACTTGAAAAGAAATACTCTACATCCCTACTCATTGTAAAACTTTATCTTTCTGACATATCCAAACATCCTTTCACAAACTCCTCACTTTGCGCGATATGCACATATATTTTCCCCAGGCCAGGAGATACGGCGCGCCTTCCATCGGCTTGTAACATACACAGGAGTTCGTTGACCTCATTGTACGTCTGGGCCGCGACCGACTTGGCGACGCGCGCGAAATCGAAATATCTTTTAAAAATTGGAAGTTTTGAATAGTTCATGTTGTTTGAATGTTGTAATTTTTAAAAGCTCATGGCTCCCATCATATTCCTATCTATTGATCTAAATCTACGCCTCTTTTACGAGCGTATACCGTTTCGGTCACAGGTTCATGTTTGTTTGCACAGGTAATAGACATCAAACATCACAGGTAAAACATGGTCGGGGGTGCGACTCCGCGGCTTGTCCGGAGTGTTCGTTTGATGTCGCTAATTCACATTAAATCAAACCCATTCACAATTTTAAAGACGGGACGAGTAAACAAAGGTATGGCTGGAGTAAATTACACCCGTGGCCACTTTAGTGTTGATTAAGCCTGTCTGCAGCAAGCAGAAATTCTGTTTGTGTAAACGAAACAAAGTGGTGATCGGTGTAATAAATGTAAGGTTCACTATCGGCACCCCACTGTTAGGATTTAGATAACATTCTACTAAATGTCTCGCCTGCCCAATTCAAATCGATCACAACACCTGCACTGTTAGACACGCTGTAAGTCTGCACTCCGACAATGAACATCAATAACAACTGTCGCTAATATCATAGGGGCAAATACTTCAGTGAGGACGTAGCAAGCTTGATTGTTCAAAATATAAGAGATTGTGGTGGCAATCCGGCACCTAGCGAGGTATCACGAGGAGCTTACAAAGAAACAAGCAAGCGTTTTAAGATAAGCGTGGAGGGAGCCAGAAAAGTTTGGAAGAGATGAACATGTATCAGGACAAGTTCCCTTCAACCGGGATGAGAAAAGTGTCGTTCATGGTTACACACATGTGAATACATGTACATGTAAAATGCTATCCCGACTGTACTTTACTCTTACCTTTTCTCTCGTACCAAGTGAAATTGGAGTACGTTTATTCACGGTTTGTAGGAAAGAAACATGGCTTAGTGCAAGTGAATGTTTATTTCGAAAGTTTTGCAGTCAAGACGGGCGATGTCTGTAATTTAATCGCTAACATTTTCAAAGTGGCATTTCCTCAATTCCCGCGTCTGAACAAAGTCTGAACACGACACTTGCGATACACACTATAGTATCGTTGGTATTCATTCACTGCAATATTGAAATCGGCACAAAATGTGTGATGTTCTCTAGCAGATACTGAGTACTGATAGGGCAAATGCTGTGGTCAACATCATTTGTATACAGTGTATTTTATAATCACTCCCTAATTTCAGGCTAATCGGCGTGTCCACGGGGTACCGATAGTAGGATCATTATCACCACTGATACAGGGTAAAGTAACCGTTTTATCACCCTTCTGCAGACAGAAATTCTGCTTGTACCAGACAGGCTCGATCAACACTAAAGTGGCCACGGGTGGTAACATGTTTCGGGACATTATACGTGTAAAGATACTTGAAATTAGCGGTTTTCGTTTGTGCTGAATTTGTTCCGTTATAACATAGGGTAAGCGACGGGGGTCACGTATAGCAGTCGGGCGCACTTACAAACAAAAAGTCGGTCGCGAGCCCCCCACCGGAGACGGGATATTATAATTATTAATCGCAAACACGGAGATAATTTAAGCAAACAAATTAAACCAGGTGAATGTCAGAATAATCCGCAAGAAACATACCAAAATGTACCTCATTAAATGCGATTGTGTTTGTTTATATTTGCCTTTATTATAATTTCTCGCGCGGGGGCACCGTCAATTGTTAGGGTAAGCGAGAGTACACGGGATTTTGCGAGAGATTTTGAAAAATCGCATTTTTCATCAAAATTATGAATTTTTATCAACATATTTCTGTACCACCGTGTTCCTGAAGGAGAAGAGAATGTGTGGCCACAAAACAGGTTCTCTTTACGATCTGTGCTTGGAGAACGGGGTGAAAAAAAGATCCGGGCGTAAATAGGTCAACCTGAATTCTTTTTACTATATAGTAGTAATCAGAGTCAGAGATATATTGTATCACTGTCACTGCCAGTATATAGTAGCAGGGCAGTAGTTGTATTAACTTTTTATTTTGACAATAATTTTGTTCAGTTTATACAATTGCATTCTGTCATAGCATGTTGTCCAGTATTCAGCTTGACACAGGCTACTTGTATCATTCAATCACCAATAGCACTGATCGCAAATGACGTCACTGTTCTCTCTCATTAATATGCATAAATAAATAGTTGTCCGCATTTTCCGCATAAACGACGAAAATAAAACCTGCGAGTGTTAAAATGTCTATTTAGCGTCACACTTATTCGTATGAATTGATGATTGAGTCTACAAGATGCAACAACAGCCGCGGATACAACGACAAAATTTGTCCGAATTCCAGCATATTTGTCCGAAAGTCGCGCGCGTGCTGCTATATTTAGTAACAAACCCGAAATCGCGATCAACGCTATATTTAGACAAACGGGCTTTGTTGACAAACTGAATATTATGCATCGTCGTACACCACGCCCTCTTCGGCGAGTCTCTTCACCCGAGAGCAGGAAAAAATGGAAAAAATGCTCTGGCTTGCGAGAATGAATATTATGTTTTTCAGCATGCTGTAGAGAGACACAAAGAAACTGTGGCAGGTTTCGCAAGCTGGTAGATAAATACAACATCTCTCTTCGACAAATGATCGCTGATGGCATCGGTGACATGGGGCCTTATAGTTAGTGACCACTACCTTTCTGACTTATGACTTATAGATATATGCATGGTGCCACACGTGGGGCAGGATGCGCTTACTATTTTCGAAACACCTGACATCACTTCTTGGTCTTTTAGCCAGAGGTCCATATATCTTTCTTTCATGAATTTGACTTTGTTTATGTACTGTCTATTTACTGTCTGTTCTGTGCTGTTTTGTCTCTATGTTTACAATTATTGTCTTACGAATTCTAACCTAGTGTTATTGGTTTATGGACTGGTATGATGGCGATTATTTTGATACACTGCATAGAAATATTGAAAAATTATCAACAATTGCAGCTCCTGCCGCAATACAAGGCCAACTTGTCTTACGAAAATTAAAAAGCATTCATACATTTTCAGATTTTTACGAGATTAAAGACATAAAATGCCACAAAACGGTTTTAGATTTTGTTTAATTACATTAGAACCATTTGATGACATCAAAATTGTTGCGAGTCAAAATATTTTCAGGTTCCCCCTCTATAGGCAGAGCAAAACTATCAAGTCCCTCCTCAACTACCCCAAAAATTTTTGAATCCCCCCTGAATTCCTCCAGCCCCGGGCCCCTTACCAGTTTTTGAACTCTGAGCCTTAGACAGCCAACGGTTGAATGTTGAAGTGTCAGTTTGAACAACTTAAAAGTCTCGATGTTGACTATCTTGACCGGCATGATATTTCTGGATAGGACAATTTTCTGGGGCTGAATTTAATGAATACAATCTAATTTTGCTACCGGAGTAGTTGTATGGGCATGCACTGCTATAACGGTGGAGAAAATGAACAATTAAATCATGTCAATCCTTTCATTTCTGTCAGAAATACTCCGAAAAAACATAAAAGAACAGGCTGTGATTTGTAATTAGGCCGCAAACTGAATTATGATTAGGCCAAAATAAAAAATATGTGCTGTTCCGATTACCCGACCTACCCCAATTTTATCCCCCCGACCCTAGACTTTTTAGAGCTTCGTAAACCCGGAAGTAAAAATAATGATATGAAAAAACGTGAAACGCATGAAATTACAGCTAGTTTTCAATCGGGTTCGAACCCACAACATACGGCATCAGTCGCCTAGCATGAGACTAATTTTAGTTCGATTTTGATACTTTTTGATCTACTTCAATAAAATGTTGTTGAAACAATACCACGCGTAAATTTCCGTACGCTGATTTTGCATATGAAAGCCTATCAGCCAGTTGAGAGTTACGTTCACAAAAGTTCGTTGCCCTAGCCCGATAAGGTTTCTGTGTCACAATGTCACATCATCTCTGCACGATCGAGAAAAGGAGACAAACTGAAGGTTTTATGCATTATATGAATGTCCATAGCATTGAAAATAATTCTGATAGCAAAATTGACACGAAACATTGGACTTAATATTGGACTAACTTTACTGGTACAGAAACGTGCTCAGTGCAGACTGAACAAGCATTGAAGCAAGCTGTGGTGTCAATGGGCACATGGGCCCGGTTTTTGAATTCAGTGAACAGACACTGACTCATTTTTCAGAGCAAATAAACCCTAAAATTAACTGTCGGTGACAACCAACCTTTCTGTTTGTTATTTTCCCCATTCTAAAATGACTGAAAAAAGCAACTGGAGCAAATCTGACATTGAGAAAAACTCAACTCCGCCTTCAAATCAAAACAAGGGATCTGACCCTCTAAGTTGTTGGTTTTAGCTCTACTGAGTCTGCGCACAAAACTACAAGACCAGCTAGGTCACTACAAAAACACAGCTCACTGGTTTGCAAAGGGCAATGTTGATCCAAACTTACAGTAGTGAGGGATGATATACGCACAGTAAAAACGTGACAAACAAGCACATTATTTTTTTCAGAAGCTACAAAACATTCTTTTATAACTACAATAGATTTTTTTCTTGGCTTGTGTAGTGCAGACAGTTCAGTAAAAAATGAAAAAATCCCTTGGAGGTACAATGGGAATGGCTGGCTGTTGTTAATTTTGATGTTTGAATGTACATTTAAGCCCTATGAAAGCAAACTTACAGAATATGTGCAAACAAACATACAGAATATTTAAGCATGAGGGAATATGCTACAATTTTTAGGGATATCAAAACTTATGAATATTAATGAGCCGTCCGCCACTCTTGGAAGCCCTATACATTCACAACAGTGACACCCAAATTTGTTGACTTTGAAAAATCTTAGAGGATGGTGTTTGGAGCCAGCAGCTTGGATTGTGTAAGCAAGTGATTATGGCTTGTAGTATGTATATCACAAGTGACGTCACTGCAACATTAAAACTTACATAAGATGTCCTCAAATGTTTCAGTTAAATCCCCCCAAAATTTTAAAATCCCCTAAATATTCCAGGAGAGGGGGACCAATCCGCCCTGGTATAGTATCCTAGATGAAACACTGCATTGATGACCGTAAATATTGTGTTGTTTCAGTTCTTACAAGTCAGACTTACCTGTGGATAAACAGTTCACTTTCCTGTCAAAGAATTGTAATTTAGCCATATCAATTTCCGTGGCAGTCTAATAAACCACAAATTTCAATTCTACTGATGAATATTTTATTTTAATAAATTGGTATTCAATTTGAGTGCGTTTCATGAGGAAATTGTTCACTGTTAGTTAGTTTGAACGCGTACAAAATGCACATTGAGAAATTAAAAAAAAATGAAAAAAAAATTTCCCTACCTACCTACCCTATTTTTGAAAACCATGTAATCGGAACAGCACAATTTTTTTTTTTTGGCCTTAGCCTAATCATAATATTCATGGGCATGCTTAGACATGTATTAATCTAGCTGTGGAAACGTAGCTATCTGTTGGCCCGGCTAGCGTGCGTCGCTATGCAGTTCATAAAAAGGTCAACCCCGCTGTGGTGGGGTAATGACCCGCATAGTGACGCATGCTACCCCGCCAACTACGGTGGACGAAAACGACAAGCGCCGGGCTGTGTTAAAAAATGTCCGCGCTGTGTTAAAAAAAGCGCCGCGCTGTGTTAAACCAGATATGAACTGTAAATGCTCACGTGTTTCAGTATATTTTGAAGTTATGTGTAAATTTGAACCTTTGCCACATGTTTGCAACTTCATTGAAATTATTATGATCAACATGATGAACAATAATCACCGCCGATTAATTCTAAAAGGTCGTGAAGTATACAAATATGTAATTAGCTGAAATAAAAATATTAAAGTTATTTGACTGCTCTTATTGTATCACTACTTTATCTAGAAAGTGTAATTACCGTTGGCCAAGTCCTTCAAGCCATATACGCCGAGCTGTGAAAGCTCATTAGATATGCAAATTGTAAATTAGCTGACATGAAAATGTGAAATGACTTTCGATATTGTTTTGACCTAGTACCTGGTATAATCATCAATGTACATAGCATGTTTTGCCAACTTTGATCAAGTAAATCCCGGTATATATACCTAATAAGCAAAGTTAATTAAATATGTAAATTAGGAAGTGGCTTTGGTAAAAATGCTTAGTGATTGTCAGTAATGTTGTATCATGGTATCTGCAATATGTGTAGCAAATTTTGTCAACATTGGTCAAGTCAATTCAGACATATATCTCTAATTAGGAAAGTTCATTAAATATGCAAATGAGGAATTGGCTGAAGAGAAAATGCTTGATGACTTTCAATAATATTGTATTATAGTGTCTTTAATGTACATAGCAAGTTTCATCAATTTTGATCAAGTCCATTCAGATAAATATCCCTAATTATGAAAATTCATTTAATATTAAAATTAGGTTTTGGCTGAAGTAAAAATGTCTTTTGACTTTCAATAATCTTATATCACAGTATCTTTGATGTATATAGTAAGTTTCAATAACTACAATCAAGTTAATTCAGATATATATCCCTAATTGGGAAAGTTCATTAAATATGCAAATTCAGAATTGGCTGAAGTAAAAATGTTTAATGACTTTAAAAATTGTTGTATCATAGTGGCTTCAATACATGTAGCAAGTTTCATCAACTTTGGTCCAGTCATTTCAAATATATATTCCTAATTAACAAAGTTCATGAAATATTCAAATTAGGAATTGGCTGAAATTTAAACGCTTAATGACTTTCAATAATGTTAAATAATAGTATCTTTAATATACATACCAAGTTTGGTTAATTTTGATCGAGTCAAATCAGACATATATCCCTAGTTAGGAAAGTTCATTAAATATGCAAATTAGCATTTATCTTTCATGTCACCCTTAATGGTTCCTACTGCTGATATATCTTGGTGTGATCAACATTTGTAGCAAATCTCATCAAATTGTGTGTAGTTGTTTTTAATATATATCCATTTTTTCTAAAATCATTAATTATGCAAATGAGCAAAACTATGCAAGCCACACCCACCAAAAACTAATCAGTTCTTGCCATTTGCTAACTGAATATATGTACCAGATTTGATTCTGATCTGATAAGCCGTTTTTGAGATAATGGACCAACAGACAGACAGACACACAGACAGACACACAGACGGACAGACAGACAGACATCGCTGCGACATATGCCCACGTGTGTAAACACGTGAGCAAAAAATGTCCGCGCTCTGCTAAAAGCGCCGCGCTGTGTTAAAAAAATGTCCGCGCTCTGCTAAATCGCCGTGCTGTGTTAAAAAAATGTCCGCGCTGTGTAAAAATCGCCGCGCTGTGTTAGAAAAATGTCCGTGCTGTGTTAAAATCGCCGCGCTGTGTTAAAAAATGTCCGCTCTGTGTAAATATCGCCGCGCTGTGTTAGAAAAATCTCTATAAATATATGTATTGTTTGTATTTCAGGAAGAGGTAAAAGGGGGAGGGACTTTTTCCATTCAAAAACTTCTTCTAAAAGGGGCAGTCTTAAATCCCTGGTTGTTGCATTGGTGGTTGTTGACATTGTCTGATTATGTGAATGTTGTGCATTCTCCTTTGCATTCTTCAATTTGCTCAGCGATAAAGTTGATAAAAAACCTGCACCTTTAACAAGTTCATATAAAACAGCAAATTTCTTGGGATGCTTGGAAACCAAAGTGCTAACAGCAAGCAATCCGAAATGATTTTTTCTGCATATTTGTTCAACAAAGGCTGAGCTATTCTCAAATCAACACACTGTGTGACATTGACCTGCATGTTGAAGCATCTACACATGAACATCTCAGTGTACAACTCACGCAAAATCTCCACTGGCCAAGCGTGCCAGCAACTTTAAACCAGATATGAACTGAAAATGCTCACGTGTTTCATTATATATTGCATTTATGTGCAAGTTTGAACCTTTGCTACATGCTTTGCTACATTTAAAGTGTTATGATCAACACAATGAATTTCACCACAGATCAATTCTAAAGGTCATTAAGTATTCAAATATGTAATTAGCTGAAATAAAAATAATTAATTTCTTTGAGTACTGTCATTGTATCACAATATAGCATGTGTAATTACCTTTGGTCAAGTCCTTCAAGCTCTATATGCCAAACCGTGAAAGCTTGTTAGCTATTTATGCAAATTATGAATTAGCTGACATGAAAATGCAAAATGACTTTCAATACTGTTATAACCTGGTATAATGATCAATGTGCACAGCATGTTTCGCCAAATTTTATCAAGTAAATGCCAGTAGGCCTATATATCCCTAATTTGGAAGGTTCATTAAATATGCATATTGGGAATTGGCTGAAAAAAATGTCAAATGACTTTCAATAATCTTGTATCATAGTATCTTTAATGTACATAGCAAGTTTTGCCAACTTTGGTCAAGTCAAAACAGATAAATATCGCTAATAAATGCGGGATATCGGACCGCAGGCGGGCGAAGATTGCATTATAAGCGCGCCAACCCAAACTCACTGCATGGACATCACATTTACGAAATCGAAGTCCAAAGTCAACTACGTCATTGTTAGAATAAGAGAGGTTTTTCCATCACACGGGAGCATACCACCACAAATTTTGCACAGATGGCGTTGCACTGGCATTGAAAAAGGGTGCATGGGAGCATGGGAACGCGGGCAGTTTCCCTCGCTATGGGTAGGAAATGCATTGAGCAAGACACACTTCCGGGTTCGCAAAAAAACGAGGATCCCATTTACGGGGCGCTCAAATATAACTATTTGCTGTGATACATAGCAGAGGCGTATATGTTTGTGATGCTGAGAATAACATCAGTAAATAAATGACGGGTTTTAAAAGTTGACGTTTTTTGCGATGAAACAGACTTCTGAAGGTAGCTCGCTTGGGGAACACGTCATCCCGGCCGCTGTCCGCTTTGACCCCAGTAATTCACACTGGTTTTGGTCGGCCCCAGGTACCCAAGTCACTTCGACCCCGTCACACTTTTGCCTACATGTCCACGGAGACGATTCAACATGTTCCACAACAAAGCCAAGACAAAAATTGAAAATATCAATAAAATGGCTTCACAAAGGCTGAAATACACGATACTCGATGAAGTATGAAGTTTATGAAATGAAATCAAAATTGACAACACAAGTGTTTGTCTCGGGTAATACCACTTGAAGTTTCCCTTCTATGGACTGTTTTTTCCATACAGTGCAGTATTTGTCAGTGACAAATTAATCTTTGCAATACATTTTTTTGCGATGAGCTGGAAATTTGATTAATATCAAGTTAATGTACATAAATATTCCGTTATTTACTGGGACACGTTTATTTTCTCGATCCGCTATCTGCGGACTACGTGCTGAAGTACATTGACTGTTCATGTCAACGATCGTTTCTCCCTCTGCAGAGTTTCTGTATCCCGTTCAACAACGCTGTACCTCGATCACACGATAGTGACGCTATGTAGCTGTGCAGTATTGAAACTTATCATAAAATGGCCACCTCGTCTAACAGTAACACGTATTGTCGGGATTATCGTACGGAAAAAAGACTGCAAAAGTAAGACTTATGAATCTCATCAGAATTGAACACATCATGATTGTACACGAGTATCAACCGTGAATGCACGTTGAGCTCGGCAGTTACACAAGCATGGTACGCTACATGCATAGCCCTACGAGTATGGCGACAGTGTCCGGCTTTGGCTACGCCGCCTACCTGCCGCGATGCCGATCGTATGCATTCCAAGGCCTATCCCGGAATTTGTTTCACAAACAACCTCAAAGGAGAGCAAACATACTTCTATGGACAATGACGAACACGTTTCTTGGCGAAGCAAAATCAAAACAGTGCAGAAGTACATGAAGTAGGTCATGGCCTTGGACTCTGTGCACGAACCTGATTGGACACTTCAATACCTTTGACCCAAAGTTATTATTCATCAGCACTTCCATGCCATGAGGCTAGGTAGAGAACGTATGTACTCATTTCTGGCGATCGAGCAGCGAGGGAAACAATCAATTACCAAGGATAAAGCTAATTTGCTAAACGATATTTTATCTTGAATAGTGAGTTGAATGAGTAATAAAATATCATATTTTTAATGTTCAATACGAGGTTGAAACACGGAGGGACCGTGGTTGAAACCAGAGCTATCCAGCTGTAGCCAACCTGGACAAGCACATTTCACAGCGCCCTCAAACAGTCGATTGTTTTCACTTGTCATACGCGGCGTAACAGAAAAATTAAAACTTTCATAACTTCATTAATATCCAAGCCACGCCCACCAAAACCTTTTCAGTTCTAGCCATTTGAATTCTGAAGATGTCTACCAAATTTGACTGAAATACGTTCAGCCGTTTTTGAGAAAATGGACCAACAGACAGACAGACAGACACACAGACACACAGACACACAGACAGACAGACATCGCTGCGACATATGCTCACGTGTTCACACGTGAGCAAAAAATCACTGGCCCTAAACCGCTCTCAGGGGGCCTAGAACATTTTATTAAAAAAATAAAAACACACCACTTCAACATCCTAACATCAAACTTTTTGTGTCTTTAATTTATTGAAAGGGAAGCAAATGATGATGACTATCAAACCAAAAGTTTGGGCATCTGATCTCAGTGCCAAAAACATATGAAATCAGTGAAAGGTTAAACACAAACACATAAACGTTTGTATTCCTTAAAACTCCAATCAGGGATGGATAATGTTTGGCACTAAACACAGGATCACACGCAAATCCAGTCACTAGAATAGTTGACTCTTTCAAAAATGATTCTGGCTTCTCTCCTCTTTGAGGGAAGATGACTATCATCAAATCTAAGAAAGGGAATACAAAACATTTGGGCAAGTGATGAAGAGAAAAAATACCGAAGTGTCGAAACCCGCGTTAAAAGACGAATCACAAAAATTTAATCTTTACAGGCGACCAAGGCAAATGGCCATCAAGTTCAAATTACAATGAAGGTGCAATTTTGCACAATGTTTAAATATCGGACATTTACTTTCTAGTTTCGAAGTTTAGCAGTTTAAACACTGTCGATTCACCAGTGTCTCGCCATGTATCCCACACAAAATAAATGAAATGATCCTTTTATTCATCATATCGTAATATTAAACAAACTTGGTAGAGCCGATGTGTGGAGTTGCCCTCATTTTCCTTTATATCCGACCCTTATTTCTATATTAGACGATACCATATGTCAGATTGCGGGTAAATATTAGATGTATATCAGGGATTTCACTATAGCTTACAGATCTGGTCCCGCTGTCTTGCCAAGCCCGATTTCCATAGTCCGACTCTAACTTAAATTATACGAGCCTGGACTTGTCTAAAACTGTGGGTAAATATCCTATATTGGCGATTTCACCAACTCACATATAATATATGACCAAACAATTCTAATTTCGATGTCTAGTAGCTAAATGTCCGATGTCATATAAAAGTGCAATGTTGCGGTGTCCTTGAAATCCATTTTACCTCGACATACGCTAAACAATAAATCTTTTATGGCCACAAGGAGATCACGAACCGAAAGCAAATGGGGAGCGTATTAAATAGCGCCACTACTCTCGCGAGAAAAGGTGAGGTAAGGTCTTTCGCCTGGATACAGTACCGATCAGTCTGTTCGGTTTTTATTTGCGAATTTCACGTTTTGCAAATCTCTTGAAAGAATAAATTTCGTATCTCTGAATAATTTTGTCTGGTATTTAGCTTGGGAAAACGTTTGAGTAAACTTACTTTTCATATAGTGAAAGTTACTGGCCCGCGTCTTTAGGAACTGCAGGACATTTTTCAGGAGTTACTGGTCCAGCATGAAAATAGCTGGTCTCGGGCCATCGGGTTAGCGTGAATTTCGCACGCTGGAACCAGTAAATCGGATTTTAAAAGATGTACATAAACTGTTCCATAAGGACCAAAAGTTATAGGAAAGTACAAAATGGAAGCGGTAACATTATTAAAATAATCTGAAGTGTCAGCTAGGATCTGTTTTGGGAAGACCGGCACGATTTACGCACATGCTGAACACCAGTCCTGTCACTTAAAAATTAAGCTCTACTATACCATAGTATATCCCATGATGGATTATAGATTGAAAATACCGGAGAAGGCAGTGGTCAGCTAACAACATTGTAAGGGAAAATCCCCTCATGCCATGTGCATCAAGCACAGACATTCATGTATCTCTGGATTTATCACTAAAGGTTGTGTAACTTTAAAATAAAGTCAGTGATGTGCATGTGCAAAGGTATACATACTTTATTATAACTAAGCGATTAAATGTTAAAGGCAAGTAATTGTCAGCATTTGCTGATTTAATTCAGTATTTTTGTCCACAATATTTTGTGTTTCAATGGACACATCAAGAATTACATCAGATTACATGTTCATTTAAGCGATAACCCCCGCCGCAGGAGGTATACACGAAATTTTGGTACAATGCGCGACATATAGCACGAGCTGATAGGCGAGTCCTATATGGAGCGAATTGTACCAAAATCGAGTGTATACCCGGCGAAGGGGGTTATTGCTATTATATTATACCAACTTGCGTCTTTGTTGTCTTACTTGTAGGGCTTGAACGGTTAGTTGTAGGAGGACTCAAAAGAATCAATGCAGACTAGCTGTGTTAGACCAGAGTTGAGTAACTTTAGTTTGGGCACAGGGGAGGGGGAGGACTATTTTCATCACTCTAAGCCCAAAATGCCGAAAACGAACCTACGTCAGATAGATCGAACGTCGGAAATTCTGCTCCCGAGACCGAGCATTTTTAAAGTTGGGATTACGTACAGATATCGACATTACATTTTATTCGCATGCAACACGAACACTTTATAATACCAGTACTTGTCAAAAAATACCTGCTGCATTCACACAGAAAATGGATCAAGAGTTCAAATCAAAAGAAAAAAGTAACAATATTTTTCGTAAACAATAGTCCTGGCTTTTTTTGGCATACTAAAAATAGATTTATCTCATTCTGTACCGCGGTACGCGTATACGGTATCGATATATATCATCCGTCGCGACATTCAGAGGTGGCACAGTGTAGTTTTGGATCTATTTTTCATGGATAATTTGGACATTAATTTTGTACCAGAAAAAAAGCAGTTTTGAAATAATCCAGACTTGCGATGACTGCAACTGTGATGAACAGTTGTGGAGAGTGTGTTGCCCGATGCAGCGAGAGCTGGACGATTTTAACACAGCGCGGACATTTTTTTAACACAGCGTGGCGATTTTTACACACCGCGGACATTTTTTAACACAGCGCGGCGCTTTTTTTAACACAGCGCGGACATTTTTTTAACACAGCGCGGCGCTTGTCGTTTTCGTCCACCGTAGCCAACAGATAGCTGCGTACACAACATGTATCAATTCAGATTCCATGATAACTCATCTCATGCTCCGCCTCTCCTTAGCATAGACCACACCCAAACTCGAATAGGAAATCAGAAAATGGCAAATTGGAAATTAGGTTGCGGTCACCAATTCCCACTTGCAGTTTTGAAAGGTGAACACAACACTGAACAGGGTTACCTAACATAAATGAAAATAGGCACGTTTCTAAGATAACTGGCATCCATGATGACGTTTACGAATGAAATACTGATTGGCCTCAAAGTACCATCCTCAGAAGGGTTTTTACCAATTTCTCATAATTTCACCATCGTTGAAAACTTTTTCATTTCGAAAAGGACCAAAATGCGCTTCATCAAAGTGAAGAAACGCTTAAAAATTGATTATTAGCCTAATTTCTATTTTCTAATAGAATACCTAAATTAGGACGGGCCGCAAAGTGCTACGGATTCGAATATGACATGCAACTGCATGCAGCTTCACGAACAGCTGCATGCAGCTTCACGAAAAGCTTTCCGCCCTCTACGGACAGATCATTGACCTTTGCACTTCGACTGTCTACTTTGCCCTGTACTGTTTACAGCTCAGATGCATCAGCGTCGAACGAACATGTCCGTGGCAGGTGCGAAGCAGACAGCCTAAGACGCTTGTCTGCAAAATCTAGATCACGATCTCAACGTCGACATGAGTGACAAATCAAAGAGTTCACAGCGCATACTTGCTGTCGATATAGGGACGACAACTTTGCGTTGCCAGATATACGATGAACGTGCAAATGTACTGGGACAAGGAAGTCAGAAGGTTTGTTAATATCATTTTGCTCAGGGCGTTGATTTTGGGGTCCGAGCTGTGTCTCTCTGTATCACAATTTTATGAATATCTGGATGTTGCTTTACGTGGGTTTATATATGTATTTTAGGAAAAAAGGAAACCGTTCAGGAATCAAGGCCAAACAATGCCAAAGGACCTGCAGCAATGCAATACCAATATTAATTTTAAATTTGATAAAGCAGTACATATGGTTTAAATGAACCGGTTTAAATCATAAATTGAACTTTGTCATAAGATAGTTCTATCATTCCATGGTTGAAAGCAGTGCAGGGATACACTGGGGAGCATTTGGTTATTATGGCCGGGATAGGCAAGCAAAATTTACACTACATGACATAGTACGGGACGTAGCAGTGCTCCCAGGCAGGTAGGTCTTCAGGCTCTAGTAGTACCATGCACAGGTAGTGTACTGTGTCTCTGAGGGTTCAATAGGTCACAGTACAGTCCGGAGGGACTGTGAATAGGTTAGTTCTTCATAGTACTTGTGCCGGTGCCAATTTCATTTATTACCATTAACCAGTATCATCAAGTTCATCAGACTAGATCTAGAGACTGGTTTTGATTTGATACTGTCAATGACAATGATTTGCATAGTGAGTCCTGTGATTTGATATCCTCCTCACTCCTATTTACCTGATTTTTCTGCTGTGTGTCACATGTTCTGTAAATGCTTTATATTTTAGCTCATATTTGGTATGTGTATAAATACCAAAAAGAGCTTATATGGTGAGTTGGTTGCATCTGTGTGTCTGTATGTATGTATGTATTAGTATGTATATGTATGTGCGGATGTAATGTCCGTCCCTTGCAAAAGCTCCAAAACTGCCACACCTACCAATCTTAGTATTTGGTGTACAGGTAGTCACCCAGGGATTGAGATGTGACGTTGTTCAAATGAACATGTCAGTGTCAAAAATATGCAAATGAGGTAAGAAAATGGGGAAATCCTGCAAAGTCAGAGGTTATGACCTTAAACATGTTTGTATGCGGTGTACCCACAGTTGCGAGTAGAGTGATACGTATACGTACCGGCCACCGGCCGCGTACTATGCATAGAATAATTGGAAGTTTGGAAACGGAATGGCCATTATACGCACCCCTTGCCGAGTTCGGAGGCCGATTTCCCTCACAATAAGCCTCAATTATATACTAAACCAGCATCGATGGCCTCCAATACATCTTAGAATTCATACCTACAAGCCTCTTTGCGTCAAAAACGACCTTCTGTCCATTTTTGGGTGCGATTTCCGACGGAACCCGTGTTTTTTGACGTGATCGAACACTTTCGTTCTACAGCTGTGGGGGGGGTCAGACCAGCCGCGCTGTGATTGGCTAATTTTTTTCCGATCGACCCCATGATGACCTCTCTTGTTTTGATCACTCGTTTGAGGCATAAATACGGCCCGGTGCGGTGGTTTCAATCGGGTTCGAACTCATATAGGAAATGAAGGCTACTTCACATCTGCTCTACCAAAGTTGTTTTATATTACGATATGGTGAATAGCAGGATCATTGTAGCCATTTTGTTTGGAATAAATGGCGAGACACTGGTGAATCAATAGTGCTATGACCCTGTATAAATATAGTAAAGGGAAAGCAATTCCACACGTACACATCGTCCATATTGGTGGCTTGCGTTTAATGTATAGTAATGTGTAATTTTTGTTTCACTGTCTTGTATATAGAGCCGATTTCAGGATTTTAATTCCAAGCGCGCCGTCCTCCCTGTCACAACGCTTGTCCCACTGCGAAACACGCAGATCCTGTGTAGAAAAAAAACACCAACAAAACACTGCAGACTCACTAGAATACTTGTACAAAACAGACAGCCGAGAGACACCGAACGAAGTTGATACATCAACACAGATGAGCGGCAACTATAACCACACAGTTGGAAGTCTCAAGTAAAAAACAGTTGGTGTAATGTACCTTTACGTCTCGGCACTCGACAGAGCCATAATCACAGTACATTCGTAGTGAGCACCGTACATGATTTAGTGTCTTCCAACGCATCATAATGGGCACATCACAGAGAGTCAAATCTGCCTTCAACTCTATCAGGGCTCCCGCTACCCGATCGCCAATTAGCCAAATGCGAAAGAAAGTTAAAAATGGCTACAAAAATTCCAGTTTGGCGAACATAGTGGCTAATGAATTTTTCCTGCCCAGGTGCCACCTCAACAAAAAACTACAGCTAACAATAAAAAAGTTGTAAGATGTTGAAACAGTTTACTCTCCTTCCTACAAAGTTGCAATGTATTGAAACAGTTTACTCTCCTTTCTACAAAGTTACAAATTCCCTGGTACGTGGAGCAGACATTGTTGCTGTTCCGTCTGCGGTACATAGAGGCTTTGTTTTGCCTCCGTGAGTCCCGTTCGTCTATCTAGAAGTTTTACCTACTTTGCTAGAATCAAAATTTGGCCTGCAACTACTCAGTTTGATAGTAAAAACCGTATTTTAAAAGGGAAATTTCACAAACGGAGCAATAATACAAAGGAAGAGGAGAAAAACTGAGGTTTTCTGAAAGGTCAAGTCTAGGTCATCTCATCATGTGATGTCATGCATGAAGACCCCTTAAGTGTACAATTATGGTTCAACAGAGCCACCTAGGGTGGTCCAATAGGTAAAAGGTAATTTTGGTGTCTTCCAATTTAAATGGCATTCAGCTTGACTGTCAGTTTTAAATTAAATTTATTAAGAGTCATTGGCAATGAATATTGTCAACAGTAATTGCAGTAAGCATATCCATTGTCAAATCATCACATTTGTGAATTGCAATTTTGCATGTAAACATTAAAGCAACAATTTATTAAAATTGTTAATTCGGTCTATTTCAAACTGCTATAACCTATACCAGAAATTATGTGATTCTGAATTATTTTAATATTTTTGCAGATTCGACCAGTTTAATGATGTAGAAGTAAACATAACCAGACATTTCTTTATGATATCAAAATATCAAGTGAAAATATATCTGTGTTACAATGATATCATAATCATTAAAACAATGTAATATACTCTCAAACAGTGAGTAATTTAAATGAACATATATCATTGTGTCTTGTTTTACAAGAGTTGTGTTTGGCAAAACCCTTTGGTCTCAAGAAAAATACTCATACTCAAAATACTATTCAGCCTGCTTGATCACAACTATGACATACAAGTAACACCGGGGCCAATTGTATCTACACTGCCAGTGTGCTACTAAATGCTTTCTCCTGCACCAGTTTTTTATTCTTGTGGCTAAAACATTTTGGTTATGGAAGACTGCATAAATTTGCCGCATGAGAGGCTTGTAGCTTATGACAAGCTATCATACTGTGAACACTAAATAAATGCCGCAATAATGTTCTCTACCTGTTGTAATATACACTTCACTTTGCTACCAGATTTTTAGAATTCAATCGATACCTTATTTTATTTCTGGTGGTAAAAGTTTACCATCTGAAATGAAAAAGTATTTCTATCCTGGAAATGTCATAAAAACACAGATTATTCAATATAAACTGAATAAATATGTCTTTAATGTAAAAACTATCAGGAACATCATACAAAACATCTCGATTTGTAAAATTAGGAACTCCTGAATGCGGAGAAAGCTGTAATTGCCACGCTTAATTGAGATCATAAACTGGCTAAAAGTTGCTCAAAGTGGCTACAAGATTTTTGATTTGGCTAATCAGTTGGCTAATCATTTTGGTGACTTAGGGGGAGCCCTGTCTATGTTTAAAATTTCGCCAAATTTTCTCCCTGCACAGTTTAATATTGATGAAAGAGTTGCAGATTAAATTTCCTTATATGTTGACCTTTCAATTATGACATTTTGGCATCTGAAAATAGCTATGCGATAATTATTCATATGCACAAATAGGTGAAAAACACAGTCAACAGCCAAACGATCGTTAACTTGTCATTTCATAAAAATAAGAGGGAAACTCAAAAAAATAAAACGACAGTTTCATCAGTTGTGTTATCTCAAACACTTGAAGAAATTAAAGCGAAATGAAAAAGTTAGATCAATGTTTTTTGTGTTTTTTTTTTCAGATATATTTTTCATTTTACAACGCGGCAAATAGGCTTGATTTCCCATAGAAAACAATGACGTATAATACACCGAACAGACTGCACACTTCTCGCCGGTGCAAATTCCTCAATTTTGAACGAATAATGATGAAATTGAATGAATAATGATGAATTTCTTCACGAAAATGTTTTATTTGCATTTTTTTTATTCCGATCACTGAAATATACAGACTTTTGCCGTCCATAATTTGGCAATCTTACGGCGTGTACATATGCAGAACAAGGGTCTTAAATTGACGCATTTTAACCAGTATGCGTCTCATAAGTTGTACAGCCCAAATATATGTCATTTTGTTGTAATATAGACCAAATTTGGGCGAATATCAACAATCAAAATTCCAGTAAATTTGAAAAAATAACACAGAACGGAGGCGAACGGGCGCAAAGTGTCCACTGTAATCGAGCGGTGAACGTTATCGATCGACATTGTTTTATTGGAAATTGATACAATGTTGTGTTGCTCACTCGCATGACCTTCCCAGCCAAAAATGGCGCAAAACTTGGCCAATGTGCGCCAAAATGTGCTGAAACATAAACACATCACAAAAAATGTAAAGAGTGTCGACAATTCAATTTAAGTTCAAGAAACCAACGGATACGTTGGTACTATGGTATGTAAGTCAATATATACGGGTTATTGTGGACATATTCATGACGTGACCTGAACACATGAGCCGAAACGCCAGCAGATTTCGATCGATATTCTATCGAAAATAAATTGATACAATGTGTTCGCTGTCGTCACTAGCAACCGGCCAAAAAGTGCTCTGAGGTAAAAATATGCTTCGCAGAATATGAAACACTCGGGCATAGTTTCGCCCCGCAGTGGTTGTAGCTTTTGAGTAAAGATGTAACAGTCTTCTCGAATATGCCTATGATAGCCTAATTTTAATGTCTCCGCTAGGTGACAAGATACCATACGTTGTGAGTTCGAACCAGATTGAAACCACTGGGCCGTGAGCGATCAAAACAAGAGAGGTCATCATGGGGTCGATCGGAAAAAAATTAGCCAATCACAGCGCGGCTGGTCTGACCCCGCCCACAGCTGTAGAACGAAAGTGTTCGATCACGTCAAAAAACACGGGTTCCGTCGGAAATCGCACCCAAAAACTGACAGAAGGTCGTTTTTGACGCAAAGAGGCTTGTAGGTATGAATTCTAAGATGTATTGGAGGCCATCGATGCTGGTTTAGTATATAATTGAGGCTTATTGTGAGGGAAATCGGCCTCCGAACTCGGCGAGGGGTGCGTATAACGTCCATTTCGTTTCCAAACTTCCAATTATTCTATGCATAGTACGCGGCGGCCGGTACGTATCACTCCACTCGCAACTGTGGGTGTACCTTAGTATTTTTTGTGTAGGAGTGCAGGCAGGTGGCGATGACTGAAACAGGCTACTCCACTGACCTTGAGTCATTTCCTGTCATTGTTCATGAACTGATACATATTGGCAGACCTGCTGAAACTATGAAGGACTGTGTTGAAACATTCCTCTGCTAAGCGGTTCCTAAAGTTGACCTCCAGTACCTAAAGACCATATTTACTTTTATCATTCTTGTTCTGGTTTGATTTTGTCATTCTTGTTTTTCTGGTTGTACTGTGCAGAAATCATTGTCATAACATCAACTTAGAATTTTCCTGCACTGAACAGATAGAAAAAACAGTTATTGTTGATCTTTGGTACGTACCAATGCTGATCGAATGTGAGCGACACCGTATCATTGTGGTATTTTTCATCCTTTATTGTCTTTACCGAAAATGTAGCTTTCACCAATGGCTTGCCCAATACGTCAGTCAAAGTCAGGAAGCTGTCGTTTCCATCCTGCATGCAGAATTTATTGAAGGAAAAGCCTTTACAGACTTTCCTTAAGATGCATTTAGAATGCAAGGCAAGGTGATAAAAAGACCTGCAACATTTGATTCAGACCAAATTTAAATAAATTACTGGAGAGAACAATTATGGAGAACACCATTATTTCCCGGACTAGTTTTTTAGCTCATATTTGGTTTTATATATAAATACCAAAAAGAGCTTATATGATGAGTCGGTGGCGTCTGTATGTCTGTATGTGCGGATGTATGTCCGTCACACACAAAGGCTCCCATACCGCCAAAGCTACCGTCTCAGTATTTGGTGTACAGGTAGATGCAGGGGTTGAGATGTGAATTTGTTCAAATGAACACGTCAGTGTCAAAAATGTGCAAATGAGGTAAGAAAAAGGGAAATCCTGCAAGTGTGCAGGAGTGGTTGCAGTAACTGAATCAGCCCACACATCTGAATAGCAGGATTTTGACCTTTGACCTATTTGTATGCAGGGTACCTACTATGTTTGGGAGTGGTAGCAGTAACTGAAACAGCTAATTGGTCATTTCCTGTCATTGTTTATGAACTGTGACGTATTAACAGACCTGCCGTAACCATGGATGTCCATTTTTGTACATCCATGGATGTCTATTTTTGTACATCCATGGTTGAAAGATTCTCTGCTATGCATGTTGCTAAAGTTGACCTTCAGTACCTAAAGTTTCAGACCTTATTTACTTTTACTTTTGTCATTCTTGTTTTTCTGGTTTAAATATTTCTTGTTGTTTTTCTGGTTGCACTGTGCAGAAATTGTCATAACATCAACGTAGAATTTTCCTGCACTGAACAGATAGAAACAACACTTATTGTTGATCTTTGGTATGTACCAATTCTGATCAAATTTGAGCTACACCGTATAATTGCGTTATTTTTTCACTATAAAAAGAAGGCTTTTAGAAAGTGTGCATACATTTAAAAATCAAGTGACCCCCTTCTCTGTGCATTTTAGCTCCACTGTCAGCGACGCGGAGCTTATCAAATAGGTTGATTTTCCGTCGTCGTCCGTCGTCGTCGTCCATCGTCGTCGTCTGTCAACAATTGCCTTCTCCTCTGAAACCGCAAGTCCGATTGCTTTGAAATTTTTTATGCAGTTCACTTGGGGTGACCTCACTTAAGTTTGTTCAAATCGTGGTGAAATTTGCATATTTGTATTTTTGGGGCATTTTTTGGTGTTTTTGGTAAAAAAATCTTCTTCTCAGAAACCGCTGGTCAGATTGCTTTGAAATTTAATATGCAGTTTACTTAGGGTGACCTCACTTAAGTTTGTTCAAATTGTGGTGAAATTTGCATATTTGTATTTTTAAGGCAATTTTTGTCATTTTTGGTAAAAAAATCTTTAAAAATCTTCTCCTTCAAAACTAACAGTCAGATAGCTTTGATATTTGGTACATATGTCCCTAGGGATAATCTATTTCAGATTTGTTCAAATTGTGCAGAAATATGCAAATTTGCATTTTAAAGGCAATTTTTGCCATTTTTGGTCAAAAAATGTATTTCTCAAAAAGTACTCAACTGATAGTTTTGAAATTTGGTATACAGGTTTGTATTGATGAACTAAGTAATATATATCGAATTTCTGATGAAATCTGTAATGTTGTATTTTTGGGGCAATTTTTGCCATTTTTGGTCAAAAAATGTGTATTTCCAAAACTGCTCATCTGATATCTTTGCAATTTGGTATACAGGTTCCTACAGATTATTTAATTGATATTTATTGAAATTATGATGAAATCTGCAATTTTGTATTTTTTGGGCAATTTTTGCCATTTTTGGTCAAAAATTATGTATTTCCAAAACTACTCGTCTGATACCTATGAAATTTGGTATACAGGTTCCTAAAGATCACCTTAATGATATTTATTGAAATTATGATGACAATTGCAATTTTGTAATTTTGGGGCGATTTTTGCAATTTTTGGTCAAAAAATGTATTTCTCAAAAAGTACTGGTCTTATAGCTTTGAAAATTGGTATAAAGGTTTCTACAGATGAGCTAAGTAATATGTATTGAATTTCTGATAAAATCTGTAATTTTTACCTTCTCGTGTCTATTTATAGACAGAGAAGGTATTAGAGTTGAAAACCAGTATGCTGATGTCAACTACTTCCGTCTGTCAATACTTCCGTCTGTCAAGATCCGTTGACGTTATGGGTCATATCATAAACTGGTGGGGGTGTTCATGGTTCAGGTTGAGGTGTAGGAGAACGATTTTGAGCTGTGACAAAAATCAAAAGGGACTTAGTGGCATAGCCACAGTGTTACATGTAAGCCTTTCTCCAAGGTTCTTAGTTGACTACGATCTATTACAGACTACTGAGCTGACGTTAGGGGTACTCACTTTGTGTTTGCTCACCCTGTGTGCGCTAGTGTTTGGTACTGAGTTGTGTGGATATCCCCTCATGGCCTCACGTGATATGGGCCTGTTGCATAATCTGCAGATGATCATATGCCTCTGAGTCTGAAAACGGTCGTTGTGTAAGCCTGTCGGCATTTTCCTTGCATTTTTTCTCATTTAATTTTGCAAAATATCGGCGAGTACCTCAATATTTCAAGATAACTCTTTCTTCCCAATCGTTTCCTGGAGTTTCAGAGTCATATGAACGAAAATGAGTGAAAGTTTTAGACAGGAAAATCGGACGTCGGCCATGTTCAATGTTTACAGTACAATCAGAAGTTTATGTGGAGGAAATAACTAACAAACACTATTCATGATGCCCTCTAGAGGCAGACCTTCCTATATGAAGTACAACATTTGATGCTTTTGGAAAGCTTGACCACACCACAGTCCCTCTATCCACCGGTCTGGCAACGTGGATGGTTTCTTTGTGACACTCCGTGATATGAACAAACACACAATTCACACCTTAAACAAAGGACACTGACAATGTTCAACTGGCCGTTATATCGATGTCGCTACCCCAATATCCTATGACAGCCGCAATATGATTGTTCAAAACATGACGTTTGTGGGTTGTTGTTTTCAGAATATCACAAAACATTACAACTTGTTCCCTTTATAAACACTAAACAATTTATTTTTTCATTAAATGGGTAACGTTGCCCCTCTAGATAAAGCTTGAAAGGGACCACACATTATGGTTGCATTATGATCACGATCGAAAAACAAAATGGCCACGCACTGTTCGCAAGTGTCATGGACTATTGCCCGAAATCAAGAAGACAGGCAAAATCAGCTGAATATTAACATCGACAGCTGAGTAGTTCATTACCAAACTTGTTATTGTGTTGACATGATAGCATTTTGTAAAAGGTATTTACTGTGCCTGAGCGCGAGCGTACGTATCGAGAGTTCGCCATATTGACGCTACATGGGAAAATATGCGAATAAAATCTACGTGCATTTCTCAGCAGTTGTCGTTCCTATTCTGCTCCGTTAACAGACATAATTTCACAGAATATTACACAGAAAACATATTTAGATCATATTTGGAGGCACTGACTATAGCATTGCAAGAGAAAGGGACGACAAATTTTCCGGTGTGTTTCCAGCCGTGCCTGAGCGAGCGTACGTATCGAGAGTTCGCCATATTGACACTGCATGGGAAAATGTGCGACCACACAACTAAAATCTACATGCATTTCTGCAGTTGTCTTACCTATTCTGTTCAGTTAACAGACATGATTTCACAGAATATTACACAGAAAACATATTTAGATCATATTTGGAGACAATGACTACTAGCATTGCAAGAGAAAGGAACCACAAATTTTCCGGTGTGATTCCAGCCGTTGCTTGTGCTACGTACGTCAACACACTCGCAGCGGTCAACCCCAGAAATTATCGCACACTATCATCATTTACGATGGGATAAGGATCACTAAAAACACACACCGGTTTCAGGATATGATAATTTCTGTCTTCGTGTCGTAGATAGACGCAGAGAACACTTAATAGAGCCAAAAACAGCAAAAATTCGAGAAAAGCGTACACACGATCGGGGACTGTGGCATGCAGGACAAACCCAAGCTACGCATTATCACGTGACTGGGCCTCGTATCGCGGTTTGGCTGTGCGGTCTAGGTGATTGACACCTTTTACAATAGGCGTTTCCAGACCGGTGGATAGAGGGACTGTGACCACACAAAGGAGCATTTTAACTTTTAGAAAATGACAAATTGAATAAGAGGCTATTCTGAAAATGTCAAATACTGAGGAAAAATGCGCAAATATTCAAAATAAACAGGTTAACTGACTGGTCAGCTATAAAAAACAATGAAAATGTTTATGATCAAAAGTTTTTGAGATGCGCACATTTTAACAAATACAGAAATTATTAACATTATAAATATAAGACCAAACTATTTTTTCAGGGATGGGACAGGTTGGAAATGAGGGGTGAGAGACAAAGGCACTCCTATTGCTGCATGTGGATGCAGCCACACCATTTCATTTACAGCATACTTATTCACTGTGTTGTGTTCAAGTTCCATATTGTACTGACTGTCATACAAGGATAACATAAGCAAATCAAATCAAATTAGAAAAGGATCAATGCAGTTGTGTGGATTTTGCTGAACACGGCTGATTTTAATATTTCGCCCTACATATTTGGTATCCAGCAAAGGCATATTTTGATGTAAAGTCAAAATTAACACTACATTGCTGACAATATATGTTACCGTTTCTGCATGAACTTTTCTTTTTTAAATTATAGAAAGTACTTCGAACAGATTAACAATTATCGTGATGTCAACCCATGATTTTACATCACAAAGACTGTAATTCTGCTAATTTTTTTTATTTTTCAGTCATTTTATAAATTTTGCACTGCACAAGATGATTGAACAAATTGCAATGTTTGAATTTGTAAACTCAAAGAATAAAAATCCTTTGGTCACAGATTAAATTATTTTTTGAAAAGAAATTTACTCTTAAACACTTTTAGCATATATTCTTTACACGGTCATGTATTTCAAGGAAAATATGCCTATTAAAAACAGTAATTTCTTCACTTTCAATTTCTTTTGAATACTATGACAATTATCAGCCATGAGGTTTTACAATCACAAGACCAGATAAGCGTTTTTCATCATTTCCACAGGACTCTTTGGAATATCCCTTAAAAACAGTTAAAAGTGACTTAAAATGATCACTTGGTATACATTTAATTTACAGATGCCAGGTTGTGTATTTCACATGCACTCAGGTCAGTAGGGAAGTGCGTCATTACTATTTTGGACTGTTAATTCTTATTTCTGAATTATTTAACTTTTTTCCACACTGGACTATCTTTAGGCAGTTTATACTGTAGCTTAGAATTTTTTTGATTGATGTATTTAATCATCTTTTGGGTTCTTTGGGTCCATATCTCACCTCATGCCCCTACATCATCAACTATTTACCAATAACTCCATGCCAACAACCAATTACCTGACCTGGCCACACATTAGAGAAGGTACAGCGTCATTGACGGTATTTTGTATTTTTGGGGCAATTTTTGCCATTTTTGGTCAAAAAATGTGTATTTCCAAAACTACTCATCTGATAGCTTTGAAATTTGGTATACAGGTTTCTATAGATGAACTAAATTTGATCTTTTGAAATTATGGTGAAATCTGCGATTTGTATTTTAGGGGCAATTGTTGCCATTTTCGGTCAGAAAATTTTATTCTCAAAAAACTACTCATCAGATAGCTTTGGTTGACATGTTCTTAGGGATGATCCGATGTGATATATTCAAAGTATGATGAAATCTTCAATTGTGTATTTTTGCAACTATTTTAGCCACTTTTTTCTGGCTACTGCATTGAGCTATCAAAGATTTCCACCTTCTTCATCAACATTTGTCAAAAATGGTTATTCTCTACATAAACACAGCGGAGCTATATCGGCCGATATGTCGCTTGTTTTGAAAACAAAAAACATGCACATTTCCAGTTTCAGATCTGCCTGAAATATAAGTGTCCATCCAAGAATCAAAGCAGCTACTAGTATATCTTTTATCACCATAATTCTCACTGTAATGTGATGTGTTGTGGTCAATCCACCCTTAGCCATAATAAAACAATTGTCATTCTTTATGCCTGACTAACGAAATTCTTTGGTTTTTTATGTCCAATCAAAGTTTTAAAAGGTAAGTGGCTGAGCTGTCCACACACAAACAAAGACAACTTACATGCAAGATTGTTAGTTCCCACGGACACCGTCCGGGGGGACTTATAGGTTTGGTCATGTCCGTGCGTGCGTGCATGCGTGCGTGCGTGTGTGCGTCCGTCTGTCCGTTCACGCAGATATCTCAGAGATGCAAGAAGCGATTTCATTCAAACTTGGTACAAGGATTACTTCATTTATCATACAGATGCACGTCGATTTATTTTGTGATACGATCCAATATGGCCGCCAGGCGGCCATTTTATTGCGATTTTTTCATGTACAGAGCCATAACTCAGACATGTTTCAACCGATTGTATTCAAAGTTGGTACAAGGACATTGACCAATGTCGTAGATATGCACGTCAATTTGTTTTGTGATACAATCCAATATGGCCACCAGGCGGCCATTTTATTACGATTTTTTCATGTACAGAGCCATAACTCAGACATGTTTCAACCGATTTTATTCAAAGTTGGTACAAGGACATTGACCAATGTCATAGATATGCACGTCAATTTGTTTTGTGATACGATCCAATATGGCCACCAGGCGGCCATTTTATATATTTTTTCATGTACAGAGCCATAACTCAGACATGTTTCAACTGATTTTATTCAAAGTTGGTACAAGGACATTGACCAATGTCATAGATATGCACATCAATTTGTTTTGTGATACGATCCAATATGGCCACCAGGTGGCCATTTTATTATGATTTTTTCATGTACAGAGCCATAACTCAGACATGTTTCAACCGATTTTATTCAACGTTGGTACAAGGACATTGACCAATGTCATAGATATGCACGTCAATTTGTTTTGTGATACAATCCAATATAGCCGCCAGGCGGCCATTTTGTTACGATTTTTTCATGTACAGAGCCATAACTCAGACATGTTTTAACAGATTTTATTCAAAGTTGGTACAAGGACATTGACCAGTGTCATAGATATGCATGTCAATTTGTTTTGTGATACGATCCAATATGGCTGCTGTGTGGCCATTTTCTTACGATTTTTTCATATACAGAGGCATAACTCAGGCATTTCTCAACCGATTTTATTCAAAGTTGGTACAAGGACATTGACCTATGTCATACATATGTACGTTGATTTGTTATGTGATACGATCCAATATGGCTGCTAGGCAGCCATTTTATTATGATGTTTTCATGTACAGAGCCATAACTCAGACAAGTTTCAACCGATTTTATTCAAAGTTGGTACAAGGAGATTGACTAATGTCATACATATGCATGTAAATTTGTTATGTGATACGATCCAATGTGGCTGCTTTGCGGCCATTTTGTTACGATTTTTTCATGTACAGAGCCATAATACTCTCAGGCATATCTCAACCGATTTTATTCAAAGTTGGTACAAGGACATTAACCTATGTCATACATATGTATGTCAATTTGTTTCATGATATGATCCAATATGGCTGCATGGCAGCCATTTTGTTACAATTTTTTCGTGTCCTTAGCCAAAACTTGGGCATGTCTCAACTAATTTTATTCACTGATTTTATTCATTGTACAAGGACATTGACCTATGTCATACATATGCACATTGATTTGTTTTATGATACAATCCAATATGGCCGCCGTGTGGCCATTTTTTTTCCGATTTTTTCATGTCCGGAACAATAACTCAGACATGTATCAAGCAAATTTATTAAAAGTTGGTACAAGGACATTGACTTATTTATACATATGTATGTCGATTGGTTTCACGAGATGGTCCAATATGGCCACATGGTAGCAATTTTGTTATGGTTATTTCATGTCGAGAGCCATAACTCTGGCAAGTCTCAACTGATCTTATTCAAAAAGTTGGTACATGTACATTGACTTACGTCATATATATACATGTTGATTTTTTAAACAGTAAGATCAAATATCGCTGCATGGCGGTGATTTAATTACAATTTTCAAATATACAGAGCCATAACTCAGACATATTTCCACCAGTATCATTCAAAGTTGGTACAAGGACATTGACCTATTTCATACATATGCTCGTCAATTTGTTTCACGTCATGTAGCAGTAACATGTCAATTATTGAAGTCTCGTAAGTAGGCTGATATGTCAAGAAATACGTACTGCATCAAATTCATGAAACTTTATACAGATGTTAACTGATGTTAAGCTCACATTGCTTTAACATTGAAAAAGACATTTATCAGTGTCATTTTAATTAATTTGTAATTGCATAAGTAATGAACTTTCCTAAATTAGGGTGATATAGCCACAAATTAATACAACGTCAAATGTGATGAAACTTGATACAGATGTTGATCTCATAGTGTTGTAAATACTGCATCAAACTTTATGAAATATGGTACCAGTGATAATCTGTCAAGTGTTAGAATTGTATGCAAAAATGTTTTGCAACATCCTGTTGATTAATTCCTAGTTGACTCATTTTCTGAACTTCAGGATGGTGGCCTACATTGGTTTTGTTTTCATCACCATGGAACTCATTCTTGGCCATTGAGTGCCATCTGTATCAAAGTATTTTTATCACAGACGTAATTAATGAAGAGGACTCTATCCTCTCTGAGGACATGTAATCAAAG
Organism: Ptychodera flava; assembly: GCF_041260155.1. Taxonomy (NCBI): domain Eukaryota; kingdom Metazoa; phylum Hemichordata; class Enteropneusta; family Ptychoderidae; genus Ptychodera; species Ptychodera flava. The sequence goes on from NC_091946.1 coordinate 540,850, forward strand.
TACCCATTAACAAGTGGGGACTGTGTCATCAACGATGACTTGTTCAATGTAATATAAGTGTCCATCCAAGAATCAAAGCTTTGTTATCACCTTAATTCTCACTGCAATGTGATGTGTAATGTTCTGCATGTATGCAGGCATTTTTAATTACATTTCAGAGAATTTGCAGGCAAAGATACACAGTGGCTTCTTCCCCTGAAAACCTCTAAAAACCTATGCCAACATGCCCAGGCTGAACAAAGAATTCCATTTCTTCAGCCTTATTTTGTTACTACCAAGACATTCACAATGGAGAGTGTACATGTGGAACTCAAGTGTCTTTGTGTAGTTCAGGTCATTAATATTGTTGTTGTTGCAAAAAAATTTACAAGAACACTACAACTTTGCATGTCTACCATTGATTCTATTAATCAGTATTAGTACCATGACTCTCCTCCATCTCAGATGCTGTCAGGGACCATACTCACACATGAATTGTTCTTGTAAAGTAGCAATAATAATAACAACGTTGAAAAACAACAACAATGAAAGCCCTTCAATTTGATTTGCAATCAACAGTGCAGAATACTAGAGTTCACTGTAGTTTGAGATGAAAATGCCCCGATTAATGATGCGGAATACAGGTTCTATATGTAGAAATGAACTTTAATACTTGTCTTTGCTGCAGCTTAAAGTGCTACAAGTTCAACCAGGACATAAGGAGATTGATCCTGAGAGTTTATGGCAGCAGTTTACAGAGGTTGTAGCCAGTGCAATAAAAGGTCAGTCTGAAAAGTCAAATCATGTAATTATCAGTGTGCGAAGTGCACCAATGCTTCTTCGGATCATTGTTGGATGAGAGCTTATATCTGCTGTGGTATATGCACCAATGCAAAAATAGGGATAGGATAGGAATAAGGGTGAGGAATGGAAATCACCGGATGGACCATTAAATACCTGGAATGGACAGAAAAAATCCTGTAGTTGACAACTAAATCCCACCATGTACACCATAGTTGACCACTAAAATGGTGTCAAGTGGCCATTTGAGGGTGTTTTAATCCAAGATGGTGACATCTGCCATTGACAGAAATTCCATGCTTGGTAGTACTTTATCACCGAAAAACTGCTTTTGAATTGAAATTCTGTGCCTCAATTATTATTCAAAAATGGCCTTGTCAAGTTTCCTTCACAAATTCTGTTTTGCTGTAAAGGAAAAAAAAAATCTTGTGTAGAAAACAGCTGGGGTCTCTAGCTTTGCTATATACCTTATTAGTATGTGTAATAAGTTGCATCAAGATCATATCCAAGTGCGCCACCTAGGTTTCGACATTTCCAAACTTACAACTTGGTGAAAACACAGCCACTGGAAAGGTGACATTGGCTGTTATCTTAACATGAATTCAATTTTCTTGAAGAAACCAGCTGTCACAGTGATCCTCACAGTAGTTTCCATTCCAAATGCCAATTTCTATGTCAGTATGTGACAATTTGGTCAACAACTTGCCTTTCCCTTGTCTTATTATTGCATTGGTTATGATCAAGAAAGTTTGTATGTTCTAGTTAATCAAGCATTTCATAATATATGTATTATATAGATAGTTGATGGCATTCGTTGATAGCTATAGCTTTGTTTTCATCCAGTCATCTATCTATGTGCTGCCAGACCCAGCTGGAGAAATTGTTGTTCTGATGTGTTGTCTGCAAATCACCTTCTGCCTACTGAGTTAACGTTTTTGTCAAAACAACTTTGTAAAGCATCTTCTTAAACATTATTTAAATTAATATGTAAAACTGGGCAAAGGAGTATTTTATGAGCTCTTTTAATGTTCAGTGAAGCTATCTATCTTTCACTCTATTTGCGGTGTGAACATAAATGATAACAGCTTAATTCATAATTCTTGTACTTTGGTTTGAAGAAGGGACTAATATAATCTCACACCCCCCAAGGACCTGGGATCATATTTCTCACATGAGTTGGGGATATTTTGTCTCACACTCAAAAAATTACTTTTTATAGCTGTATACAGCTGTTGAACTTTTTTGTAGGCAGATTGTTTTGAAGTGACTTTGATTTTGATATATCAGAGGCTTGAGTTGTTTTTAGCTGTGCTGGATTACCATACTCACTACATGTGTCTGAGAAACTAACTAATGTAATAATGCAACAGGAGTTATTTCCAAATCTATTTGTGATACAGCATTTTATTGTAGTTTTTCCTTACTAAGTTCAGTGATTCATTGTATTTCACAAAGACTGAATCATCAAACTGACTAAAATTACATAGGTTTGGAATGTTTATACATGTAGTGTCTGTGCATTAGGACCCAAGCACGAAAAATTAAGTCTTTAATCTCCATCGACACCACAATGAGCCTTTCAGTGGACTGACAGAATATGTCAATTTGATAGATTCTGTTCAGGTAACTCCAAATTATCCTTAAGTTTGTAATAATCATTAGATCACAGAGGAGATTTTCTAATTATTCGATAAAATTCTTCCATAACCTATCAGTTGCATGGCTTTGAAATGTTGTTGAACTTCATTAGTTAACTTGAGTCAGAATTTTGAAATCATTTTATGAAATCAGTTTCGTTGCACACATAGGATATTTCTTTTTCAGTCAAAATCTTTCCATAAAACAGTTTATCTGGTTGCCTTTAATCCTTGAATCAAGCAGCTAGGGATTTTCTCATTCACATACATGTACATGTAAATTGTAGGAGATTTAAGTAGGTTAGATTGAACTTTGTAAAAACAAGCCCAGTAACCAAGATTTCAGTTTTATTGCCAACAGCCACATACTATCATACACGATTGCCAATGCCAATATACCCTTTATGTTATTTTTTATATTTCATCCCTTTGTTCTTCCTTCAGCTGCATGGCAATGGCAGCAATGCTGCCATAAGTAAATATGCAAGTTACAAACATCCTTGACGCTACTTTTCTGTAATTCCTCCAATAGAATCAGAGACTGCAGGGTTTGGAATAGATGTAATGGGCATATCAACACACAGAGGTTCTTTCACTCTTTGGGAAAAGTAAGTCCTAAAATTTTACATGTGATTGTTGGCAGGCTGTTTGTACATGAATAAGTAGCTGTACATGCTTGTAGGATCACTAGGATCAGTCATCATCTGACATGAGAAGTTGACACTTTATGATTTTTGCCACTGATAACACAGAGCACTGCAATGTTTGCTACCATTCTGTGCCTTCTAAACCATGCATGATTCAACCTTACATCCTGTTTGAACTACTGAAAGAAAGTAAAGAAGGAGGTAAATTCAATATACATGTAGCTTTTCCTAATGTAATCTTTAACATCAGGAGTCACAATGCTTAAGTTGGTAGGGTAGTGGATTCAGCATCAAAGGATATTGAGTTTTAGACTTTGTGTGGAGAGAGAAGCAGAATTACTATCAGAGGATGATGACCTCCACACTCACTGTGTTGTGTTGTGGTTCAGCAAGGCACTTTTCTCATCATTGCTCATATTGGAAGTGGGTAATGGGCATCTCATCAGATAGTTTTCAAATTTCATTTTTTATTTGTAAGGATATTTGTATTTTAGAAATGTTAAGATGGTGAAATTTGCATGTGTAAATTTTGAGGGCAAATGATCATTTTTGGTGAAATTTGTTTACTCTGAAAGTATTCATCAATTCATAAATTGTTCAAAATGTGGAGTCCTAGGATTGACTTATCCCTTATCAATCCGTGACAAAACGCGGCCAATCTGTTTATCGCAAAGAAATTTTAATAAAGGAATTCGAAAACAGATTTTTTGTTGATTTTCATGCTAGGCTAAATTCTGTCGCATATTGAAATATACCCTATTTCCTTTTTTCTATTTTCAATATCAATTTATCATTTCGAAATAAGCATTATGGTGCTACTGCGTGGCAGAAAGCGGCTAATCGCCCTGTCCAGTTTATTATCAGGCTAGCGTAAATTGAAAATAGGAAATGCAGGCTATTTCCTATTTTCAATTAGGTGCAGACATGCGCAATGACATGTAGTGCCGCCAACCCAGACAGCTAAGGGAGTCCAGCGTAATTAAATAATGATTTCATTGTAACAAAAAAGTATCACAATTATCCCACGAATTGAAAAGATTTTGATGTCAAGATACATCGACCCTTGTGGTACCATCTTCGCTTGCCAAGGCCTGCTGTTCGGGCAGCTGGATGCTTCCCGAAATCAGGTTAGTGGAAGACTCCTGTCTGGCTAACGAGCCATGCAAGCGGACAATGTTGTGGTACGTGTAGCGCAGGCGTAATTACCTCGAAACGAGAGAAGGCAGATCAAAAATGTCATCCAACTATTCTACCTTGAATGACTAGGGCGCGTGATGTTTACCCCTCAATGGCCCGCCAAACTAAATTTAGTAGAGGCATTGCATGCACGAAAAGTAATAATACTGCTATATAATAAAAATGGACCCTAAATCGGACACTCTTGAAACGAAACAACGTTTTTTATATTTGTGTTTCTCATCTCCCGACCGACCGACCGTAAATTTCAGCTTGACATGAAAATAAAAAAAACTTTTTTATTTGCGCCGCCTCTGAGGCGATCATCCTAGCAACAGCATCACCATCATCACTTGTGAGATTGCGGCGACTCAGACTGAAAGGACAGAGAGCACAGAGCACTGAACTGAAAGACAAGAAATTGAAGTGACTGAATGGACAGAATATTAATTGAACCGAAATAAATACACGTTTTTTGTACTTAACAATTGTAGAGACTGAATGGACAGAACATTGAACTGAAACAAATACAGGGGGTTTTTTTGGTACTTGTTATTTTCATTGCGACCACCCGCCCTGCCTGAGTATTGTTCTGGAGATGAGAAACGAAAAAAAATTAAAGGGTCTCCTTGAGTTTGTTGAGACTGTCGACAGTCGTTTGCGCCATTTCGTCGCTGCAGTTGCGCTGGATTCGGCTGAGTCAAAGGGTCGATGTCTGGGTGCAAGTCTTCGGCATTTGCTGGCATTCCCCCGGTGGCGACACTCTCAGAGAGCATGGGCATCCATGCTCATTCCACAAAATTTTAAGATATCCCTAATCTGGGATTTTTCGATAAAAACGACCCCCTTATTTTGAGAAATATTGGAGAGAATACGACCAAAAATACCCCCTTACTTACAAAATCCAGGAGAGGGAGATGTAATGCTGAAGTAAGGTCAATGCTGAATTATTGTTTTCACATATACCGTACTAACACATCAGAGTCTGAAAGAAACTGTCAACTTTGGAACAGGAATGTCAAACTCATAAAATTCATTAGATTTCGAATTATGGTTTAAACCAGATCAAAACGTAGGAAACGCACAATGAAACTTTTGGTGAAGTTTGAGTGTCTGATAGGTATTTCCTGGAATATTTCAAACCTTTCTTAAGCCAGGTTTTTGGTAAAGTACGCCTTTTTTCTCAATTTCACAGACCCGTGATAGGGAATAAAAAACACTCCGCTCCCCGTGATTTTAGGACCATGCATGGATATCATTTTCCCCCGACAGTGACACCACCGGGGACATTCCTGACTCGCGCCTTCGGCGCTACGCTTGCGGCCCCAGTTCCGGGCCCCTCCCCAACCCCGTATGTGCGAGAGACAATATCAATAATAGAAAAGAAAAGGCACAAGCGACTGTCGATTGTCTAAGTTTTGTTTTCCCTGTCCCAACCAGGCCCTGACAACAGGTGGGCGCTTTGACAAATTATACAAAGAAGAAAACATCTCTCCCAGGCATTTGTTTGGTTTGATAGATTTATTGACTCGTACATACGGGATGCTCTTTCATAAACCCGGAACGCGGTCTTGGCACTCACAGGAAAAGCTTGGTATCTGGGCTATGCTTGTTACGCAAAATTTCAAAACACTCCTTACTTTGATCTGGGGTTTTCAAGAAAAGAGACACCCTTATAAAGTGCGAAATATAGAAGAAATATGAACCAGAAAAAAGTACCTATTTAATCAAGAGACAGTGAAATAATTGCAGATACAGTTACAACCATGTCAATGACCAATGACATTGTCTTGACACATCAGTGTAATCTTTGTTATTGTCTGACAGCTGGCGACCACTACTACAGTCTGGGGCAACATATGACAACTTTTGGGGAAAGAGTTAATGATGATGCCCTTATTAAAATAGTGACCTCAGGGCTGAAATGGTTGTACGTGTAAGAACATTGTTTATCAGATTTCAAAGTGTTATTCTAATCCTTTCATGGATAAACCTTTGCAAAAAGTACGTGTTTTCACGGGCCTAGATGATGAACAAAAAACTCCCGCTTTTCCATGATTTTGAGAACACGCTTGGGTATCCAAATTTCCATTAGAGTACCATAAGCAGGTTTATAACCCCCCTTTGTGAAGAGCAAATCTGGCACCAAATACGAATCCACTTCCGGGCTGATGATTTGATGAATGTAATATACAGTCACAGTCCCTCCCAGGGGCTGTGTTACAGTGTAACAATTACCGTGCGACGCACCGTCTCTCTGACGTCTGCATTAGCGACGCAGCATGCCACTGCGCATGTCTGCACCAAATTGGAAATAGGAAATAGCCTGTATTTCCTATTTTCAATTTACGTCGGGCTGGTGAGTGAACAAGGCTTCGCGTTGGCCGCAATCTGCTATCCGGACTTACCATTATGCTTATTTCGTAATCATACGCTTATATTAGAAATAGGAAATAGAAATATGAGTATATTTCAATATTCAATAGATTTTAGCGTACTAGAAAAATCAACAAAAAATCTATTTTCAAATTTCTCTATTAAAATTTCTTTATGGTAAACAGATTGGCCGCGTTTTGTCACGGATTCTTATTGTCTAACTGATGATGGAATTTACATGTGCAAATTTTGAATGTCAATTTTCTTACTTTTCATCAAAACATATCTTCTGAAATCTGGTGACTTGATGAAGCAATTATGAAATTTGTTCCTGTACATTTGAATGGCTGAATGTATCATTTGCAAAAATGTTGATCTGAACCTACTTATCTGATAGCATATAGATTTCATATTTCAAATGTACATTGATTCTGATCAACTGGGAGCACAGGGTCATTGATTGTGGTTTTCAGAGTATGACAAGACACCACTGATTTGTTCACTCTCCCAGATATTATGAACAGTAAGTGAGGCTACCCACGATTCCCCTTGGTCTGCAGTTTCTTAACAGTTTTTAACTTACAACTTAAGTTTAGGATTATTTGTTAAAACTATGTTCCAAAATTATTGATTATTTTTAAAATTCTAGAGTAGATTGAATGAGATGTCAATGTTTGGAGGTGCTAAAAATTGCGCACTTTTCAAGATAAAGTTATCAGCAACTAAGATGGTCTCATCATACCACCTGTCAGAGATGCAAATTTCCTTTGTTACGAACATTTAAAAAAATCAATACCCTTTCTTTTGCTCACACAGATGCAACTTATTCCCTTAGTTTCCTTGAAAATTTTATGTATGGCTGTCAAAACTCTATGTCAACAAAATTACAAAATTGCTATCTCCTCCAGGGAAAAGGGGTTGATCTTCTCACTATTCACAGTGAGAAATCAGAAAATTATGATTATCAGAACTATGTTGCCAGAATTTTGCAATATGGACCGAGTTTTTCTGTGTACAGAAGAAATTTGCTTCGCTTCAGCGAGTGATCTCCGCGTGTGCAGATCATGGAGAATTGTGGGTAGCCTCACTTACTGTGTTATGTGTATATTTAATGCCATTGTACTTCATATGAGTATGGACTTTTATTCAATGTGACAAGAGTTTTGGAAATGCACGGCACTAAATGTTTCAGTACTTGTAAATAAGCACACATTAGGGTAAATCAATCCAATCAAGGTATGGATGGTTTTGTAGATGCTATCTGTTTTAATCATGACAGAATCAAGAAAATGGCAAATACCAATTCTCTGCACTTTAGGAGCTATTGAAAAAAACACAAGGCTTAAAGCAACTGATATACACTGATATTATCATTTGAAAGTCTTTAGACAGTCTCCTAGCTCACACAGAAATCTTTAACATGAATCCACTGACCCAGTCATCACTGGTACCAGTATACAGTAACTATATCATTATTATAACTTTAGTAATTTGATGAAAGAACTGTTTGACATTCTCATTTGTTTAATAGGAATGGTGGTAAAGTATTGCACAATTTTATTACATGGCAAGATACAAGAGCTTCAGCATATGTGGATTCTGTGAATAAATCATTGTCATATCAGGTGAGTAAATGCTACCATGTCAACATGCTATATCGAGTTATATTACCATGCTCTCTCCGTTGCATTTTAATTGGTTTAGCTGAACCATGTGACTGACCACAAATACACAGTAATGGTTTTATTTCATGCCCATGAATATGAAAAACAATATTAAGATTGTATCTTTACTGCTAAAACGTAAATTTTGATACGTATACAGAGATCACAATCAATCATAAAATAAAATGAAGCACTTGTGGGCCAAGTTTAGACACTTTTTTCAAAAACCTCCAGATTTGCAAAATATTTAGAGCGTGCATGATACTAGTGCGTCGCATATTACACAAGTTATAGGGACCCGTTGTCTTTCACATGGGAATTTATTGTTTTTCGGTTTTCTTGGGTTCGTTGAGAATATATTGGAAACAACAGGCTCCGCCCCGACCATTAACAGGCGAGGCTTGCCAAGCCCATTAATGTTGGGTTTCCTCTCACCCTTGCCCATAAATAAACGTCTATGGTCAGGTGCACCTAGGGGTGGAGATGTGAATTTGTTCAAATGAACATTGCCAAAAATATGCAAATGAGGGGAAAAAAGGAAAATCCCTGCAAATTGCTAAAACTCTGTAACCGTAGGTCAGATTTGGTTGAAACTTGGTGTGCAGGTTCCTTTAGGCATTCTAAAGTTGGTGTTTAAAATTTGGGATGAAATTTGAATGTTTCTATTTTTAGGATAATTTTTTCAATTTTTAGTCCCACGGACACCGTCCGGGCGACTTATAGGTTTGGTCATGTCCGTGCGTGCGTGCGTGCGTGCGTGCGTCCGTCTGTCCGTCCGTCCGTTCACGCAGATATCTCAGAGATGCCTGGAGCGATTTTATTCAAACTTGGTACAAAGATTACTTCATATGTCATACAGATGCACATCGATTTGTTTTGTGATACAATCCAATATGGCTGCCAGGCGGCCATTTTATTACGATTTTTTAATGCACAGAACCATTACAGGGCTTGAAATTAGCGGTAGTCCCGCGTCCACAGACTACCAACTTTTCCCTGGGGCTACCAAAGTCCATGAAATGGTAGCCCATACGGACTACCAAAGCCTGGGACATGAAATACTTGGCGTGCGATGTCCGTCACTTTCGGACAAGCTAAATGCAGTCAACATGCAGTTTCATTTGTTTGAAGCAATCATCCTTTCATCTGTGAAGAGTTCTTTCTGGTGACTATTACAATTTTCACTGCTATGTTGTTGTTTTCACAAGATGCAGAGCGTTTGATACTAGAATATTGAGTTGCTTTTCTGTGTGCAGTCTTTGCATGCCAGTTCACGCTATGCTGTTGATCAGCAACATACAAGACGTATTTGTGTCAAGTTTTTGGGTTTTGATGCTGAAATTTCACAAAACTGTCACTTCCATATCAAGAGATTGTGTAATCAGTTTGATTTGAAATAGTAATATATAAAACACTGTGTCAGTTAAGCTTGGCTGAGTTTCGCTGTCTTTTATCTTTAGAACTTTGTCGATCAGTATCAATGTATTACGTTCTGTATGAAGAGACTCGGGTGTAACAAGGCATGCCAGTTCATAAAGATCATGAGAATATTTTTTTTCTGTTTTTAGCTATTATAGACTATAGTCTATAGAAGCTATTTGGATGGGTATCTGTCCGGTGTCCGTCGTCAGTCTGTATGTATGTATGTATGTATGTATGTATGTCCGTTTGTGAGGCGTCCGTCCACTCAAATATCTTGAGAACTGCAGTACTTACTGATTTGATATTTGTTATGTAGATGAAAAATGTGACTTTGAGAAACTATTTTTTTTAATTTTTTGATATTGTTGAAAATGGGCAAATTGATGCCAAAAAAGGTGTTTTTGGTAAAAAATCTTCTTCTTCATAACCACTGATCAGACAGCTTTGTTATTTGGTATACAGGTCCCTAGGGATAACCCAACGTAGATTTGTTCAAATTGTGATGAAATATGCAAATGTGTATTTTTAAGGAATTTTTTTGTCATTTTTGGTCAAAGTTTGACTTACATTGTATGTAATTCTTGTACTGTATAAACCCTATCAATTCACCCAGAAAAAAATAATGAATATGATTTTAAATAATTGAATTAATTAGGAAATCATCAAAGCCAACATAATTTTAGTGTGGAATTATCAGAAAGTTCAACTTTTTTGACAGTACCGAGTGAAATGCTTACCATCTTGGAGTATTAAAACATGTAAAGGCAACTTTCCTAAATCCCAACTTTGATATATTCTGAACCACCATTTATGTTATCTAAAAGAAATTGCTCATAATGGTTTATCATGATAGGGTGGTCAAATAAATAGAGATAGAGAAAGTTCTAATTTCCATTTATGGTTGACTTGGTAAGGATAAAATAGATAACTTTTTGAGGAAAAAAATAGAGTGGTCAGTTAAAAGAGTGGTCAAAGTGATAGGGTTTTTATGGTAAAGCTGGGCTGTAAGATTCCTCATGTGCTATTTATAGCAATTATGCAATCTGTGTAAACAGTGCAATGAAAGTGTAACATGATTCCTTATAATGCTTTTGATGACCTTGAACTTAAGTTTCAAACATATGTCTCTTCAGTGTGCTTTCTCTTAGTACGTACAGTCTCAACTTATTCAACAGAACTTACTTACAATGTTAATTTGAAAGTTAAAATGTGCTTGATTAATAGGATGAATATTGAAATATAACCAGCTCAAGATTCTTTATAACCTGACAGATATGCTGTTTTTTATGACGTAAATCTTGATTTAAGCATGTCTTTTTTACTTTGATTAGAATGTAATTAACTCTCATTTATTTGCTATTATAGACTAATATAGTCTGATGAAATATGCAAATCTGTATTTTTACGGAATTTTTCTCCATTTTTGGTCAGGCCATCCTGAAATGAGCTATCAAAGATATCCACCTCCTTTATCAATACATGTGTCACAAAAGGTTATTCTCTACATAACACAGCAGAGCTCTGTCAACTGTTGAGTCGCTTGTTTTTTCAAAACCTCTGGTCAGACAGCTTTAATATTTGGTTTACATGTCCCTAGGATGACCTTGGTGAGATAATTTCATACAGTCAGGAAAGGCTTAATTTTGTATCCATGTCTATAGTAGCTTCAGGGACTTTGGCCCTATGTTTCTTTACTCAAGTTGCAATTTCTTTGGATGTATAAGCCGATTTTGAAAGTGATAAAAAGTGTTAAAATGTACATAAATTAGCATTAATTAAGCGTTCATGACACATAACATGGGGTTTCTCGAGTTGAAGCCCCTAGTTTTACTGCTATTTTGTGTTGCTGAACCGGGGCTAATACTCGGACGAGTACAGTATCCCTAAACTAAAATATTCATGGACTACCAGCCATTGTTACTGGGCTACCAACTTCAGAAAATGGTAGTCCAAGTGGACTACCAGTGTAAAAAGTTAATTTCGAGCCCTGCATAATACTCAGGCATGTTTCAAACGATTTTATTCAAAGTTGGTACAAGGACATTGACCAATGGCATACATATGCATGTCAATTTGTTTTGTGATACGATCCAATATGGCCGCCAGGCGGCCATTTTATTATGATTTTTTCATGCACAGAGCCATTACTCAGGCATGTTTCAACCGATTTTATTCAAAGTTGGTACAAGAACATTGACTAAGGTCATACATATGCATGTCAATTTGTTTTGTGATACAATCCAATATGGCGGCCATTCTATTACGATTTTTTCATGTACAGAGCCATAATACTCAGGCGTGTTTCAACCGATTTTATTCAAAGTTGGTACAAGAACATTGACTTAGGTCATACATATGCACATTGATTTGTTTTGTGATACGATCCAATATGGCCACCATGTGGCCATTTTATTGCGATTTTTTCATGTCCTGAACTACAACTCAGACATGTATCAATTGCAAATCAATTTGTTTTGTAATACGATCCAATATGCCCACCGTGTGGCCATTTTGTTATGTTTTTTTCATGTCCGGAACCATATCTCAGACATGTATCAAGCGAATTTATTCAAAGTTGGTACAAGGAGATTGACTTATGTCATACATATGCATGTTAATTTGTTTTGTGATACGATCCAATATGGCTGCCAGGCGGCCATTTTGTTATGATGTTTTTATGTACAAAGCCATAACTCAGGCATATCTCAACCGATTTTATTCAAAGTTGGTACAAGGACATTGACCTATGTCATACATATGCACATTAATTGTTTTGTGATACGATCCAATATGGCCGCTGTGTGGCCATTTTATTACGATTTTTTCATGTCCTGAACCATAACTCAGACAAATTTATTCAAAAGTATTATCTCAGACCTAATGAAGAGGACTCTATCCTCTCTGAGGAACTGTATTCAAAGTACCCATTAACAAGTGGGGACTGTGTCATCAACGATGACGTGTTAGTCTCACCAGGCCGCGATTCCGCGACATTCTCACGTATATTTCTGTTTTGTTGCGGATATCTTGGGCTTGCATGCCAATAGTGGCACGCCTTTGAAATTATAAACTTTCGTGGAGCCAGCCATATGGCCGTATCATACAGTTCTCACCATGGACGTAAATGATTGACGCGAGTAATTACACTTCCTGGTTGAAACCGAGGCAATCTGTAAGAAATGCGCGTCAGAGGGCGTACTTAAACCACAGTCACTTGTGATTCAATACACGATTGCTGATGTGTGGTGTGCATTACGTATACCACACAGCAGCCGTTGTGTATTGAACCACAAGCGACTGTGGTAGTCTGATGCACTAGACATTACGGGAAGGCTCCATTAACTTAGGAATACCCTACTTCCATAGAGGATCAATTTCACAGACCTGCCTTTCCTACAATTGCACTACAATAGCACCAGCTGGATAAGATAAATATAAAATGGAACATTCACACCTTGGGGATTAAAAGTCTTCTGTTTGTCACCCGAGTTGCTCAGGCAAGGACTCGGGTTTCAGGTACGATGCAAGTAAATGCAGTCGTCCCCTAATGACGTGTTTGCGTTGCATGCATACTGGTATGTCCACGGAATTCGCGAAAGCTGGAGGCGTCATGAGTACAATCAATATTTTCATAGGCTACGACAATAATATGACACAACCCCATGGCCTCAGTCCTCAGACGGCAGTCCTTTCACTCGTTTCGCTCGTGAAAGGACAGCCGAATACACTGCAGCACGAGTGCAAATACTGCTAGTACGGCGCGCTCGCACTCACAGGCCATTGGGTTCTGTTATTATTACATATGTTCTATCGTTTATTTGCATCATTTATCGAGAGAATCGGCGCGTGCGACGATTAGTCGTGCGTACTACTTGTTCATCAAAGCTTCAGGGAGACCCTGCGGAGTTATATAACATTGACATCACTGTAATGAGGCATCGAATCAGCTTTCACTTTTCATTGATCAACGCCGCCACACCCTCTATTTTGATTGGCTAAACTATTGTTTACTTGTTTATCAAGGATGACGTAAGAGGAATGTCGGAGGGCTCACTCGAACTCTGCTTGCGATCGCTCAAACATGTACGTAGCAACATGCCACAGATAGCCGAACAAGGAGAACTTTGAACATGGAACGCTTTTCATTTTTACCTTCTCGTGTCTATTTATAGACAGAGAAGGTATTAGAGTTGAAAACCAGTATGCTGGTGTCAACTTCTTCCGTCTGTCAAGACTTCCGTCTGTCAAGATCCGTTGACGTCATGCTATTGTGATGGGTCATATCATAAACTGGTGGGGGTGTTTATGGCTCAGGTTGAGGTGTAGGAGAACGATTTTGAGCTGTGACAAAAATCAAAAGGGACTTAGCGGCATAGCCACAGTGTTAAGCCTTTCTCCAAGGTTTCTTAGTTGACTACGATCTATTACAGACTACTGAGCTGACGTTAGGGGTACTCACTTTGTGTTTGCTCACTCTGTGTGCGCTAGTGTTTGGTACTGAGTTGCGTGGATATCCCCTCATGGCCTCACGTGATATGGGCCTGTTGCATAAACTGCAGATGATCATATGCCTCTGAGTCTGAAAACGGTCATTGTGTAAGCCTGTCGGCATTTTCCTTGCATTTTTTCTCATTTAATTTTGCAAAATATCGGCGAGTACCTCAATATTTCAAGATAACTCTTTCTTCCCAATCGTTTCCTGGAGTTTCAGAGTCATATGAACGAAAATGAGTCAAAGTTTTAGACAGGAAAATCGGACGTCGGCCATGTTCATTGTTTACAGTACAATCAGAAGTTTATGTGGAGGAAATAACTAACAAACACTGTTCATGATGCCCGCCCTCTAGAGGCAGACCTTCCTATATGAAGTACCACATTTGATGCTTGTGGAAAGCTTGACCACACAAAGGAGCATTTAAACATTTAGAAAATGACAGATTGAAGGTATTCTGAAAATGTCAAATACTGAGGAAAAATGCGCAAATATTCAAAATAAACAGGTTAACTGACTGGTCAGCTATAAAAAACAATGAATTCATTGCATTACTTACAGTTTTTCATTGCATCATTGCATTACTTACAGTTTTTCATTGCATTACTTACAGTTTTTCATTGCATTACTTACATTTTGGGTTCATAACTCTTCAGATGTTCATGATTGTACATTGCGCTGCAAAAGTGAAAATCATGGAAAAAAACAAGGACTAAGAGGAAATTTGGACTGATATGAATAAACTACACTGAACTATATCATAGACAGCAAGGAATTCCAGCCTTAAGTTCCATGCAGAAATTGCAAAGCAAGACACTGCAGCAAGTGCAACGCAAGCACCATTAGCAAAGACTACTAAATGCTATACTAGTATACCATAACCTACAAGTATTTTATTTTAGCATAAAAGCAATGTTGTAAGTTATTTTTTAGTTCAATTGTAAATATCAGATTTCTTTTTTTGAATGCCAATATTCTCACAATAGCTATGTGTATGTAAATTAAAGTGCCTTTTGCGAGTTGCTTTAAAATGAAGCATTCATCACAGTGTAATCTTTACAGAGGGCAACTGTTGCACTTTCAGAAAATTTGAAGATGAAACTGAAAGACTACCTGCCTCTGTTTTAACAAAGGACGATTCTATAGAACTGTGGAAAAGGTTTACACTGGTACATACACAATATATGCACTGAAACATTCAAAAATTGTAAAAGTTTTCACCAGAAATGTTTTTCCTGACCTGTTTGAATTAATTTAAGTTACCTTTTGTCTGTTGTAAGACATACACAAATCTACACACTTCAGCAGTAATTAGCTATGCTTCACCCTAGCATTCACATCAGGAATTCAACATTGCGAGTGGAAGGCATAGGGAAAGAAGGCGGCTACATGCAGCTGACATGACTGTGGAAATTTGTAAGCATTTATTGGCACAACTAAGCAACCATCTACGCAGATTACCCCATGGTACAATACACTGTAAAAGACACATAACCAAACTCTCCTGTAATTGCATCTACCATGTACCACTGTGATAAACATCAGAGATTTCAATGTGAGTAGACATTGTAAAATCACAGTGCATGACATCATAGAGTGAAGTACATCAGTGTTCCAGAAGCTGAAAAAATTACACATTGTTTTTCAATCTTCAAGAAAGTAGACTGTATCGGTACATCACTGAGAACTGTTTAAGTTTTTGCAGAGTTCCCATTTTACTGAATGCAAAAGTGACTTACTATTGTAAACAGGGAATGTCCGGTGAGAAAACTACTGGCAAAAACGTCTCTGAAAATGTTAACTCTTTAAATGGCTCCACTGCGCCCACAGTTACATGTGTTTCGATGTATTATGGCCGCTGTGCTATGACGGCCTCCGCTTCGTGTATCCATGGAGCTAGAAACGGACGTCGCCCGTTGTCAATGCTTTAGCAAATTGCATCACTGACAAACAAACTGCTCGTCGGGATAATAAAAATCATCCTCACACTATAATAAAGTGCATGTAATTTTCTTTGCCGTAGTTTTTGTCGGTATCCTTTTTATTACCGTATTTTTAATGTTGTTCGTCTGTGCCATTGCAAGACAAGTTTCCCATTTTTAGGGACAATAAAGTTTAATAAAAATAAAAAATGTCATGCATTTTACTATAACTATAAATAGCATCGACCCAAAGTGAAATGAAATCTTGTAGATGACATTTTTGTGTTTACAAACAAAAATAGTTCCGGGTCAAAATTTGTAAATACTCATTAACATAAAGGAATGGCATGTTCTTGGTATTGCACTGCAGTGCAAATACCGGTAGTATGCGTGCGCTTCGATTCAAGTAAACTGTGGTACATATGTAATAATAATCCGAACTACGAAAACACAAGAATGTAAAGCTTGTATATCCCTAAGGAATTACGTGAACATTTTTCGAAACAACGAACTCGAAGCTGGTCGCATTATAGCGTGGGTTCCGCATGGCAACCAGGGTATGGACGGGCGCGACATTATAGTGTTCGTGCCGTTGATATTCAGTCGAGTTTTGTTCTCGAAAAATAACGTAACTGTCTGAGATAATATTTAGGTCTTTGCTATGTTTGTAATCATGTATAAACTTCGTGGAAGGTACGTGTTGTGTGATGTCATCAGGCATTTGCTCCCGTAACTCACCCACGCAACCTAGAACCTACGACTGGAAATGATTGACAACTTGCCCACTGCCAATTGATGAATTTATTCCAAAAGTAGTTCACAGGTTTAAATTTGGAATAGTTGGAGAAAAGTTCTCTTATTTTGCAAAAAATTATCAATTCTTGGCTTGCGCATGTGATAATTATTCTAGGCGAACTCGTACCGATATGTGAGAGCATGGACGTCTTTTTTCCATGCTTCGATCAATTGGCAAATTTTGTAGCCTTAGCTGGCGTCAAAATTTCATGTCAAAATGT
This sequence comes from Ptychodera flava, assembly GCF_041260155.1. Lineage (NCBI taxonomy): Eukaryota > Metazoa > Hemichordata > Enteropneusta > Ptychoderidae > Ptychodera > Ptychodera flava. The sequence goes on from NC_091946.1 coordinate 557,982, forward strand.
GATGATTGTCCACAAACATCATAGGGATATGTTTCCTAATCTAAATAGATGCCATAGCACTGACTTGGCTTGTTCCTTCTGCTGACTCAGTGACTGTGAAAGGGGAATTAGTGTGGAAAACAACATAACTTATGACAGACATCAACTGGGAGCTGAACGGCTGGACACTCTAGCAACTATTATGGTAGAGGACCCCCAAATGGACTTTCACACTGGAAAGAACAAAGTCCCATAGACTTTTCATTAAAAGGCACGGATATTCAATATCAGTTGATATGTTTACCGAGTGTTTATCAAAAAGTTGTTAAGCTGAATGAGTTGTTGAGTCCTTTATTTTTTCCATGCATAGAATAAGATTCGCATTTGTAGTTTGACTGTTTTAACATATTTATATATTGTCTCAGAAAAATCATCTGTTGTCCCACGTTTTTTTGGTCAGCGGGACAAAATGTCCCACAAAATTTTTTTTCTGGTGAGAACACTGTGCATCTGTTGTATGTCAGCCAGTCGGCACATCTATTGATATTTATAAGTCAAGTTATATATCAATGGTTTCTGCATTAAATTTAATTAAATTTATCAATAGGTATTTCTCATAATGATGTATTTGTAACTTGAAAGACATGGTATCAAATTTTCACATAAAATACTTGGGAACATCAATTTAGAGGTAGTATTGGTGTGTTTGAGTGATTGTCATGGATACCAATAATTGCCTTTGAAAAAAGTAAGATGATAAAGTGTTACAAATGAAAAGAATTATTGAAAACATGACAAATTATTACACTTTTCTCGTTTGTTTTCAAGGTTTTAAAAAGTGGAGCAAAATTCCTTCATCTGATAACAAGGCAGAATAGATGGAAAATGGCCAGTGTATTCAAATTCAGCACACAGCAGGTAAGGTTATTAGTGATACAATAGAATAAAGCTGCTAGAAACAGCTGAAGTCACTTATGCAGAAAAGAAATGTAAAGTTCGTATTGTAAGTGTCCAAGATAATGTGCACAAGGCTTGCCTTAAACTTACAGGCCACTTGCTTTGAAACATGGCTTTTAAACCCCAGTTTGGGGTATAAAAGGCCACCAGCTCATTAAAAATTCATAATGACGCTTGAGTGCCACCTGGCAACAGCAAGGTAAACTGCTCCATGAAACTCAGCCTAAACGATTCTCAAACCAAGAGTATTGGCATACCATGAACATAGACTGTTTCAAAAACACCTAGGCCATATAGGTATCCACAAAATTTCACAATTATTTTTTGAAAATGACTATGGGAAAAATTGCTTTTGGAGCAAAGGCAATGGCCCTTAGGAGACAGTCGTTCCATGATTCAAACAATTGTCAATCATTCAATGATGCAGAGGTGTAAACTGGTCAAACATTTGCTGTGCATAGGAGAACAATTACGATGTAACCATGTGTTTGCTCAGAGTTACAACAGACAAGTCAGTGGAGTTACATGTATATTGTGTGCAAAGGATGAAAAATTTGTGTTCTCATAGACTCTTTTATAAGTGTCTAATGTGCAATGATATCGGGAAAGCGAACCCTTGTCAGATGTGACGTAGCAAGAGGATTAGTCGATACCAGTAGTACGATGTATTTGTGCATCTTGCAAAAAATGCATACTCAATATTTAACAAAATGAGGTTAAAGCAGAGTCCATAGTTTATATTGACAGTTGCATTGAAAACAACTACAACATCACAACATTGCGGTAGCCTCCATGATCAATTTAATTACAGTCAGTCTTAGAGAGCCACATTTTTTCAACACCCCTCCCCCTCAATCTATGGTCAAATGTGACTGCGTGGTACAGCAGCTTTGAATATATATGCTTGCCCTGAAAACGGCCCTATAGTTTGTGGTCATGTACGCTTGTTAGCTCCCATTTGCCATACATATATGCCAATAGGGAGGTTATTATATAAGTTATATGGTTGAAAAAAGTCTGTATGTGAGGTTTCTGTCTGTCTGTCTGTATGTACGGATGTCTGTCCGTCCAACACAAAAACTCCCGAACTGCTGCACATATTAAGCTGATTTTTGGTGTAGTGATGCCATATATGGTCTAGATGTGCCGTTGTTAAAATGAACTTTTTAGTCTCATGGATATGCAAATGAGGTAGAAAAAAAGGCAAAAATTGTCAAAAATCAATAACTCAGGAACTACTCATCTATTCGTAGTCATATTTGGTTTTTAGGTACCTTAGTTCCCACTTATTCAAACATATAGATTTGATGTCAATATTTGATGCTTTCTATTTTTAATGAATTTTTTCTCTCCTTTTTTGCCATTTTAGTAAAAAAATCTCTTCTTTTTAAGTCAATGGTCCAATCGTTTTAAAATTTGGTGTGCAGGTGCCTTGTGATAACCCAAAATAGAATTCTTTGAAATTATGGCACAATTTTCTTATTTGTATTTTTGGGAAATTTTTGCCATTCTTATTTTTAAAAAATCTTCTTTGCAACTGTGTATGCCTTTACATTCTAATTGGGTGTGCAGGTTCCAAGGAGTGACCTGAAGATGACTCGGTGAACTCAAGGCCTAATTTGCAAATTTTGTGGTACTTTTTGCCATGCTTTCAAATTTGGTAAACAGGTGAAATGTGGTAGGTCATTCATTCAAAGTCAAGTACTGCCGGTGTGAATAAGCAGATTATGATTGCGCTGTTTCAAGCTGAGGTGTTATTTATATGCATTGATATTTTTTCTTTCGTTGTGTTTTTTTCTTTTAAGGCAGTGCCAGGGACCGTCTCAGATTGTCGCAGAAGTTCAAGAAACGAAATTTCTTCGTTTAGATCAAAACCCCCTCCCCCCTCCCCCTACACGAAACTTCAAAAGTGCGAAATGTTCATGTCTGCCTGAGAGTACGATGGTGCATTTTGCTATAGCTACTATAGACGTATTCCCCTTGCCACATTACAATTAAAGTAATCGATCAGATTTGAGTACTAACAGGGCATTTTACCGCATAACAGTTTCATTTTATTTTACTTTCCCTTTTTGAATCTCTTGTGCTGTTCTTTGTCTTTGTGAACACGCAATTGTACTTGGTAGGGGCAGTAAATAAGCGAGAAACTTTGACAAGGGGGCCCAGGCATGTTCAATCATATTGAAACGACTATGACCAGGTGCATAACAAGTGAGAATAAAGACATCTAGTGGTTAGAGCAGATGCTTATAAATAGCGCATTTTTAAAAAGATTATACTTTTTGTCTATGTATATAATTTGATGAATGAAATGTTTAGAATACAATGTTCCTATCGGTAAATTGTGTTTGGGGCACAAACGAGATGGAAACAGTTACAAATTTGTTGGCACGAGTGTGCAGTTTTTCTTTAATTTAAAATAAACACACGAAAACTTGTGATCACAAAATAAAAGTGCGAAAGTGAAGTTCACTAATTGAATGGAGGTCAAACCCCCTCCCCCCCTAAACGAATAAATTTCGCTTTTTGAACTTCTGCGACAATCTGAGACGGTCCCTAAGCTAACTTCAAGACAAAAAGAGTGATTTTACATTTGGTTGTATGGGCATGTCATAGGCCCTTTAATGATCATTTGTAAGGTTTGAATTTTAGGTTAACCCTAAAATGCTTAAACCCCAAATCGAAATGGGCTGGGATCAGGTTTAATGCCAAGTTTGGGCAGATCGTCTATGTAGCCGATACGAACACGAACTGTCTGATACCGGCTACCAAATACAATGAAAAATAGTAAAGAATGAGCTACAAAATCATCCTCAGTTGTAAGTTGCAGGTAGAATAAGCCTGTGCCTTTGTATAAAATACTATAAAAATAGTAGAAAGTGAGCAACCAACTGAAAGTTAGTCGAGGAGACCGTAAAGGCATATCATTAGCATCTCATTGTCGGCTACATGGACTGTAACAGTGTGCCTAAATGGGCAGATCGGCTATGTAGCCGACTGATAATTTGAAACTTCAAAACCCGATTGTCATTTTCGATGTGTTTAAAAAACTGTATGTAAATATTTCATGTTAATTAGTTGTGTTTAATCCATAGACGACTAAACAATATTTCGACGTGTTTTGCGCTTACCTACCGGACATATGGGCTGTCTCTGAGTGTTGCTTTTTGCACCTTTTATCGAACAGTCTGGCTTTAATACTTCGCCAAATTTGTAGCCTGAAATAGCTTCTACTATAAAAACTATCCAAAACAGAACCAGTAGCAATTCACTTAACATGAGGTCACATGACTTGTAAAATGCTTTCATTACGGAGCGAAGTGAGTCCGACGAACAGCATGTGATTGAATGTCTGAAAACTGAGGTTTCCAAAAACTGCCACACTGAGTGTACTGTACTTCAGCTACAACATGCAATGCATTAAACTGAAACAATCTGGCGTGGGATCGCTCCACTTTTTATGAAATAAAATCAACTGTGAAAAGTTCAAACTAAGACTGATACTGTCTTATTTCTTACAAATTATATATTATATATACGGCTAGTTTTCAATCGGGTTCGAACCCACAACATACGGCATAAGTCGCCTAGCTGAGAGGCCACAGAGAGAACCGCTCGACTAAATCCCCACTCTCAAAAAGAGTGGTTCAATAGCCGGCTAAGTTGTTACATTTTTCTAACTGAGACCGCTCCACACGTTGTAGAGTTCATGAAGCACTCACTCACGCATGCTCACTATCACACATCGCACATACAAACTTTATCGAGGCGAAGAAACGAATTTCATCGCTTTAACTGGGCGAAAACGATAACCTCGGGGACAATTCTGTCCACCAGCAGAGCTATCAACCCAGGATAGAAAATACGGCTAGTTTTCAATCGGGTTCGAACCCACAACATACGGCATCAGTCGCCTAGCGGAGAGGCCACAGAGAGAACCGCTCGACTAAATCCCCACTCTCAAAAAGAGTGGTTCAATAGCCGGCTAAGTTGTTACATTTTTCTGACTGAGACCAAGAAATGAAATGTAGTCTCATTGTACTTTCCAATCTGTCCCAAGCATTCTATTGCTTTGTCAACTCCCACTTTGTCCTTCAGAGTCAAAATCCGACTATGATTTGGAGCCACTTGTCCCAGATGCCTTGGGTTGCCTATGCGCCTTAAAGCTAATTTTTCTCGAAATCACTTCTGAATTCTGGTCAACACTGTCCTCACTGGAAGCAACTTGACAAGTCCCTGCAGCTGGACTGCCGGTGGGGCTTCCTTGCCAGTGTTTACTGGGTGTCTGTTAGCACTGTTTATACAGCTGACATCGTTTGTGGTCTAATTTATGCAAGGACCGCTAAATAAACTTTCGTGTCAATAGAGTGGTACAAATGACATCAATCGTACCTGTTTGTCAATATGCAAATACCACTGCCTGGCTTGGGTACAAAGAGGCCCCCTGATCACCAGGCATGAAAGAAGAGTCAAATTTTGCCATTCCCGCACATTTTTCCAAACTTACACAATATGCAATCCATAGACAGGTCCCCTAGCTGAGTTTTTGACGGGAAAATATGGAAACTTTGGAAATTATGTCATAGACCCTTTAACCCTTTTCTTGCCAAGTTCATATTTCACCACCAGGTCAAGATGGTTAAAATTTATGAAACACAACATATTCCCTAGGGTGTATTTTAACATAGTACTGTACATTTGAAAGCTGTTGAAAACATAAACACTGTAAACTTGATTTTTTTTGGACTAAAGATGCTATAACAGATCAAGCCAAGTGGGTGAAAATACATCTTGTTTTGGCTCAATACCGCTTTTTACTGACTTGGCTGATGGGAAAGTGATCCTTTCTGGCAGGAAACGGTTAAACCCTCATAATCACATTATAAAGGCTAATTTTTACCTATTTGGTAAAAGGTTGTTTTCCCTAAATATTGATTTCAACTTTGACTCACATTGTAGGTTCCAAGTAACTGATTTGATCAGACAGTTATTGAATTTGTTGCTTAATTTTTTCTGTTCTTGTGAAATGTTCATTCTAATTTGTTTGACATTCATCATTACATTTTGGCAAGGATTCAAATTTTCAAATAATGGTGTGAAATGGTTATAAGATTTTTCTTCATGAAGGAAACACAGTATCTTGTCCTCTTATTCCACTGACAGAATCACTGTAAAAGTAAGTGTCACAACTCCCCAGTTCATTACTGTTTTCTATGGCATGTCTCAGAGGAGCTATATGGGCTGCTAGGGTGCCTGGTTTTTTGTGATGTATTTGGTCAATTTCTGAATTTATTGGTGAAAATCTTAGAATGTATGGTACTCATCTGTTAGCTTTTAGTATACATGAGAGAGTTGTTTCACATTTGGTGTCTTTATGATAGAACCAGCAAAAGTTGTATTTCAGAGGATATTCTTGTCATTTTGACTTAAATACTAGCCATTTTGCGACATTTTTTCATGTCAGCGGCTTACACGAACTGATTTCTCTCAAATTTGACATGAGGACATCACTAAACATTGTATTATACGTATCAATTAGCTCTTTGATACAAACAATGGCAAATTTTAGAATGGAATGTTTTAACAAACTTAGTATACTTTGTTATTAAACACACATCATTCCATGGTAGGGATGAAAAGGGTTACATTGTATTCAATTTTGTTTACTAAATTTGTGTAATTGCAGCAGATAGCAGGTTTTCTCTGCAGTGCACTGCTGTCATATTAGCGCCCTCAGTCTACTCTTATGGCAAATTCTACCCTGTGTGCCTTGTATCATTCATTTACAGCTCATTCCTCTGGCTCTGTAATTGTTGATAGACCTTTGTTTCACACTTGAACTTTGTTCACTTTATGTCACTTTACTGCTGTTTATTTCAATACCTACTGTTGTTACTTTACTGTAGGTGTCAAGGTGCTTTACTCCTTGTAGCGTGTTTGTGTTCTGATGCGCTGTTAATAAAGCACTTCTTTTACTGCCAAACATTATATGTCTGTGTGTTTGTGCATTGCAAGTAACTCAGAAAAAAATAACAGTGTCTCAGAAGTCTCACTTCAAATACAAGGAAAAAGTCTTAACAAAGACACTACATACCTATCACAAAAGAAAAAAAGATAAAGAATACAGTCAGTGATTATTTTTATGAAATGACATGAAAAAATGTAACAAAATGTATTACCTGTGGCATCTCTATAGTATCAATGTTTATGTCTGTATAATGTGCAATATTTGTTTGGGATGTTTTTGTTACCTTATAGTGAAGGACTTCACCTTTTGCTCAAACTTTCCGAAGGAAACTTCGAACCATTCTCAATTCTCTTTCAAAATCAAGAATAAAAATCTGGGGGTCATTGTGCAAGTATTTGTACCAGAGAAACAAGTTAGTAGTACCTTAATTATTTGAAATTCAAAATGGCCATAATCCCAAATTAACTTTAGAATGAATTCAACTTTTGAATTTTACAAAAACAAGGCTGTGAAAACTGTATTTACTCAAAGAGCTTCAAAATTAGCCCCAACAAGTGATAGATCAGAAAATTTGAGTGTCCAATATATATATCTCCATGCACATTTTGCCTTACAGTAAATCAATGTGTGGGTCTTCATTGTTACAAAATTCAATAGAGAGATTGGTTCGATTCTGTCATAGATTTTTGTGTGATATTGTAAAATCAAGGAGTTCTTGATGACTTGTATTACTGGTATTTACTTTGGTCACAAGCATGCATTGCTGGTTGATCCTCAGCTCTCTTTTTTCCTTGTGTATTAATAGGGCTAGCAACCAGTCAAAAGTCCTTGATTCTAGAATGATCATTTTAGAATCAAGGACGTATGGATGGCTTTTATTAATGTTACTTGGGAATCATGCATGCCTTCATTGTAGGTTGATACTTGCCATGTATGTTCACTAGGCTCAAAATATGTCATGTAGAATTTAAAAAAATCTATTTCTCTCTCATGGATAAAGTTGACACATTTTCTGTAAAGAATAATGTAATGTTAACAGAAATGAGATTAAGGTACATTTTAAAGGCTTTTTCACTAACCTTGAAAACCTACCAGCTAATTTATTATATCTTTTTCTTATTATAAACACAAACTGATTTATTTATCCAAGAAGGTGAGTTGCAAGATTGATGCAGTAAGATATTCAGCAAACAAAAAGAGTTACTAAGTCAAATGTGTACTTTCACACATGAACATTGTGCAGTGGTTAATGAACATTTCCTCAATGCAGTGGTCAAATACATGTGTGTATACAAAAGCAGAAGCACAATATCAAGACAGATTCCTGTGCTTTACATTCTTTTAAGTGTTTACAGTCCTGACAAACTAGCCAGTTGATATAATCTTTTATCGGGTAACAGAGCAAAATTAAAAAGCAGCTTGTTATTGATCTCATCGATGTTTTGTGTAATTTTCTATTCCTGCACTTCTGTATGTGCATCAGTCCAGATATTGTCATTTCTTTAACAGTTTTATCTCCTCTGGACAAAATCTGGCATATTCATTACATATTATAAAATGATTAATGTTTTTTATTTCTTGCTTCCTAGGCAGTCGTAAGGCTTGGATGGTTCCTGAATGACAATCCTGAGGTAAGATGCCATTAAGAATTGTTGTAATTCTGCAGCATGGTGGCATTGAGAGTAACCTCAGCCCCATGTGCAAAGACCCATGTAAAGTTACAAGACACTGGCATACCCGTTACAAAAATATTGCCTCATATTATTACAAGTGGGATGTTGTGAAAGCAGGTGCTTGATGGCATTGTTTTACCCAAAACTGAAAGAATGTTTTGAAGCTGAATAATTTTATCAATAATGTAACAGATGTGTATCTTGTCTCATAACCAATGAATACTCAGAATTTAACTTAGTTAACTCAGGGTTGCAAAACTATTGATGAGTGGTATACTACTTGCAAAGAAGGTGGTGAATTAATAAATATCAAAGAAATCCGCATTTTGTTTTCAACTATCATTTTTGCCATTCTTGAATGCAATGGGAGATAATGCTTTATAGGTGGAAAAGGTATGTACTGGTATATATGTATGTATGTTTATGTGTCCGTTGGTCCACTTCAAAATCTCATAAGCTGCATGACAGATGCTGATGTGTCATGGGTGGGAGATACGGTAAATATGTTCTAATAAATTTTCAAAAATTGATTATGTGTCAGAGAAACCTGTTTGTACACATTCTCTGTCATTGCAGAACAGAACAGAGAGGAAAGCATCACAGTCATAACCACCACCAAGACAATAAGATCACCAAAGTTGATCTAAATGTTATCACAATTGTGTAATTGATTCATGATGATATTAAAAAAATTCATCACAGAAATGGCATCAGAAATCTTGATAATAAACAGTAGGGGGAGATTTAATATTTCACAAATGTTTCATCGTTTGTGCACATAGCAAAACTTTTACCAGATTTTTCATGAACAATAATTATCAGTGACTGAAAGACATATCAGTGACTGAAAGACACAGCACTCAAACTGTGATAGTTTTTGGCAATGGAACATGCCAGATAAAATGTTAGATTTAAACATACACCATAAACTTTAAACCCTATTGGGAAAGATACATATTGTCTGTTCACATGTGCAACTGGAGTAGCAATTTGTTAAACTACGGTAATCAAACAATTGTGAAAAGGTTTAGATCAACTTCAGCGTGCTCGCTGTTGTGGAAATAACCATAAACATGGTCTTGATTAAATAACTTACACTGTATAGTTAGTATGATATCCCTTTCCTTGATTTTTATAGATAAAAAGACGTGCAGCTGCTGGAGAAATATTGTTTGGTACTATTGATACTTGGTTGATATGGAAGTTAACTGGAGGTAAAATTAAATCTAGTTTAATAGATGCTTGATTTAGAATTAATTTACTAGTCATTGGTTTGTAAACTTTGCAATGTTATCATTTACAGATACTGATGATACATATGTTATCATTTACAGATTCTGATGATACATATGTTATCATTTACAGATACTGATGATACATATGTTATCATTTACAGATACTGATGATACATATGTTATCATTTACAGATTCTGATGATACATATGTTATCATTTACAGATTCTGATGATACATATGTTATCATTTACAGATACTGATGATACATACGTTATCATTTACAGATTCTGATGATACTAATGTCAACGTATCTACTTTCTACAGCATTGCTACATGTAAATTCTTTTAGGGCAGTTTTGTTGTGCATATTTTCCCTTTTTTTAGGTTTCTTCCAGGAGCATATGGAATTGCTCAGAATTTGTTCTGTCAACAGTACTCACGTATAGTCTTTATTTCGAGAACATGCTCATAAAAAATCCACTAGACGGAAACTACAAAACAGAACAAAAGGTACAATGTACATTATAAAATAAAAATTCTTAAAACGCCTTAAAAACAGTCATTGATAACCCTACTACAAAAAGTAACGAAATACTTCTCACATCTACTGAGTATGAGTACGGTAGCTCGTACAACTTGGAAATGGCCGTAGCACAAGCTATAGAACGATAATTACCAACATCAGTGACGTCACCAGTTTTATTATAACAATAGGTACTAAAATAGTGTCTAACATTCGGAGTGGTAAGTGTCCATGAACATGTGCAGCTGTAAATAAAATAGACAACTGCACGTGTAGACGATTATCAGCATACTTAATGTGTTCGGCAGCAAGACCATCAGGACCTGCTGCCTTCCCATTGGATAACCTTTATACAAATAAGAAAATCAACTGAATGAACAATCATGTCTTAGCTATAACATGCATTGGAAATGCAAGACTTAACGAAATATTTGTTGTCACAATTGTTAACAGATGAAGATAAGCATGCAAAGTGATTGCACCACATACGAGCGATATTCTGGTGACCATTACACCCACCAACAGATGATGACAAAGGCGTAGACAAATGTGCTCATTCAAGACAAAGTGTATTACATAAAAAATAAGACCAATAACTTGCTTAAATAACTTTATTTTACATTTGAACCAAGTATTCACACTTAGTCTAGTATTCTTCAGTAAGAATAAACGTATGTTTGTCTTTATTAGTCCCCATGGACACTGTTCGGGGGGACTTATAGGTTTAGTCATGTCCAGGCGTCCGTCCGTCCATGCGTGCGTGCGTCTATCCGTTCACACAGATATCTCAGAGATGCCTGGAGTGATTTCATTCAAACTTGGTACAAGGATTATTCCTTATGTCATATTCCTTATGTCATACATATGCACGTCAATTTGTTTTATGATACGATCCAATATGGCTGTCGTGTGGCCATTTTATTACAAGTTTTTCATGTACAGAGCCATAACTCAGACATGTTTCAACCAATTTTATTCAATGTTGGTACAAGGACATTGACCTATATCATACATATGCACATCAATTTGTTTTACGATATGATCCAATATGGCTGCATGGTGGCCATTTTGTTACAATTTTTTTATATCTTTAGCCATAATGCGGGCACTTCTCAACCGATTTTATTCAAACTTGGTACAAGAACATTAACCTATGTCATACATATGCACACTGATTTGTTTTGTGATACGATATGATACAATATGGCCGTCGTGCAGCCATTTTGTTACGATGTTTTTCATGTACGGAGCCATAACTCGGCCACATCTCGACCGATTTTTAGCTCACATTTGGTTATACCAATGTGAGTTTATCGTATAACCTGAAGTAAATGGCGTCTGTATGTGTGTGTGTATGTATGTATGTATGTATGTATATACGTACAGTATATCCGTCAACATCAAAAACACGCAAACCGCTGCACATTTCAGCTTGGTATTTGGTGTGTGGATGCATCCTTGGCTATAGATGGGATTTTGTTCAAATGAAGTCTGCATTGCCAAAATTATGCAAATGAGCTTACAAAATGGTCCAGAATTGATATCTCGAGAACCGCTGTTTTGATTGCTTTGAAAATTTGTGTGCAAGTACCTTAGGTGAACCTTATACAGTTTTATGAATAATGTGAAGATATCCTTAATTTTGTATTTTTGCTGAATTTTTTGGTGATTTTTCTAATTTTCAGTAAAAATTCTTCTTCTCTGAAACTGCCAGCCCAATTGCTGTCAAATTTGGGTTGGATGTTTGCAAGGGTGTTACTCCTCTAATTTGTTGAGATTATGACAAAATTGGGAAAATTACTATTTTATAGCAATTTTGTCATTTTTGGTCAAAAAATCTTACACAGTATTTTCTTTTTAAAAGCCCAGGACAGACAGCTTTTATATTTGGTACACAGATGTACAGAGATGACAGTAGTTAGATATGTGGAAATTGTCCTGAAATATATAAATTTGTATTTTTAAGACAATATTGTCATTTTTGGTCAAGAAAACTTGTTCTCAAAATTACTTGTCTGATAGCTTTGTAATTTGGTATAAAGTCCCGAGGGATCTTATTAGATAAATTTTCTGCTCAAAGTGTTGAGAAACCCCAAAAATTTGTATATTTTGGGTAATTTTCTCAGTTTGTGACCTTAAATGACCTACACCAACCAAGGATATGTTGTGAGACAGTTTCGAAGGCTGTGAACATAATTTTGTCATATTTGGTATCAATTTGTAGGAAAATTTGATCCAGAAAACAAAGCTGAGGTGAATTACAAGAATTACAAGAAATACAAGAACTGATGAGAAATTTGGATCCAGGATAATTCCGGATGTTGTAATTACTGCCCACAGTGGAAGGCATTTCACTATCTGTAACTAACTTAAGTGCTGTTTACATTAGAATGATAACACTCATGGCATTACTATTTCCTGTCATCTGGCATTATGTAATACCAAGGGATGGAACATTTGATATTCAGGAGGGGGTAGGGTCTAGAAGATTGATGAGGTAGCATTACTTTTTTACCAGATCCCTTATACACTTTTTTACCTGCTCCCACCTTTTCTTTTTATCAAGCCTTCTCTGTCTATTTTTTGTCTATGTTGTAGACATTTGCTTAGGATCTGCTTGTTCCATTGCTACAGAAGTTGATAAGCATGTTCCTAAAGATGACCTCCAGTACCTGAGTTGGAGACCTTATTTGCTTTTGTCATTCTTGTTTTTCCTGGTTTAAATATTTCTCGAATGGACCAATTCAAACCGAATGTGAGCACACTGTCCTTGACGGTATTTTTTTCAAAGTTGGTACAAGGATATTAACCCATGTCATGCATATGCATGTCAATTTATTTTACGATATGATCCAATATGGCCACATGGCGGCCGTTTTTTTATGTTTTTTCTTCATGTCGAGAGCCATAATTCAAGTCTCAACCGATTTTATTCAAAGTTGGTACATGGACATTGACTTATGTCATACATATTCATGTTGATATTTTAGACGGCATGAGTTTTAAAAAGTGCTGGTGAGCTGAAAATCACTCTCCTAAATGTATCTGTGGGAGTGTTACGAGAGTGATAGAACTACTCCCCTGAAATGCATATGGAGAATGAAGCAAATAAAATGAATTATGAAATTGTTAATTATGTCTTGTGCATTCTATCTGAGAATATCTATTTTTAGGTTTTTTTCTAATTTTTTGTTTTTGTTATATTTGTTTGTTATAGGAACTTAAGGTAAGTATTATTAGGTTGGAAAGGCTAGAGCGTCAGTTATAAATTTCAACAAAACTATTAAAATATAAAAGTAGTCAACATTCTCTGTGGAATAAAAAAAACTAGACATTTGGGCACAAAGGCATTGCAGAGTTAAAGCCTGTTAAAACTTCTGAAAAACTGACCAAATAAGAAGAAGTTGGGGAGTCTTTAGTGTATTAACTATGGTAGAGGTCCCCTAGCTTTTAATAAAATGTTTGAAAAGGGAAAGTCATTATTTGCTGTTTTTCAGGAAAGTTTGACAAGGTGGTGCTGGCATTGAGAGTGAGTGACTGCTATTGTAAATGCATTTTTAGATTCTTTGAGTGTCAAAGAGGTGTCAAAAGTGAGATTAACAAAAAAAACTGCTCTATGACTTCAAAAGATGGGTGCAAATATGGCTTGTTTTCAACATTTTTGACAGAATAACAGTTTTTCCTACATAATTGTATTCCAAATTAATCCAACTTTGAAATGAGATATGGACATGGAATTTTAACAGCCTATTAACAAGGTTACAGATAAGAATTGTACGGCACAATTTTCCTGTATTTGAAGTACTTTTTGAAAAATCACATTTTGAAATTTGAAAGAATTTTTAATAATTTTTTGATATATAAACCCATGTAAAATCATAAAAACAAATTTTATTTACAAATCCTGCCGTACAAATCTTACAATAAATAGTGTCAACATATTTATAACTAATTTGGTAATATTAATACTATCCAATTATTATTAAATTCAAATATGTAAAAAATATATGAAAAATTAAATTTTAATATTTACTGGTGTCATATTTCAAAATCATGGCTGCAAATATACAATTTTTATATTCTTTGGAGAAAATATTAACTAAGGGAGTTATCCTGAAAATTTGAACTAAATATCTTGATTCTAACACTTGAAACTTGACATTAACTCTGAGAAAAGAATTGGTGTAAAAATAGCCTTTCCAACCAACTTAAGGTAAGTATTATTAGCTCTCATTTGGTACACCAAAGAGAGCTTATAAGGTGAATCATTTCATTTGCATCTCATTTACATGGCGTCTGTGTGTATGTATGTATGTATGTATGTCTGTTAGTCCGTCCAGATCAAAAACTCCTAAACCGCAGCAGCTACCAGCTTAGTATTTGGTGTACAGGTGCACCCAGGGGTGGAGATGTGAATTTGTTTAAATGAACATGTCAGTGTCAAAAATATGCAAATGAGGTAAAAAAAAGGAAAAATGCTGCAAACTGCTAAAACTCAGTAACCGTTGGTCAGATTTGGTTGAAACTTGGTATGTAGGTTCCTTCAGATATTCTAAATTAGGTGTGTACAACTAAGGATGCTATATGCGTGTTTGTATTTTTGGGTAATTTTTTTCAGATTTTAGTAGAAAAACCTTTTTTACTGAAACAGCGTGTCCGATTGCTCTGAAAGTTGGTATCCATGTTCCTTGGGATGACCTTAGTCAAGTTTGTAAAAATTGTAGTGAATTTTTAGTATTTGTAATTTTGGGGCAATTTTCCCCATTTTCGGTCAAAAAATTTTTTCTTCCAAAAACTACTCATCTGATGCCTTTGATATTTGGTCTGCAGGTTTATAAAGTTGATCAAAATGTGATGTATTCAAATTCCTATGAAATTTGCAATTTTGTATTTTTGGGCAAATTTTTGTCATTTTTGGTCAAAAAATGTATTTCTCAAAAACTGCTCATTTGATATCGTTGATGTTTGGTATACAGGTTCCTAGGGTTTATCTTAATATGAAATATTGAAATCAGGATGAAATCTGCAATTTTGTATTTTTGGGGCAATTTTTGTCAATTTTGCTATTTGGTCAAAACATTTGTTTCACAAAATCTACTGTTTTAATAGCTTTGATATTGAGTATAAATATTCCTATGGATGATCTTAATTTAATATGTTCAAATTACATCTTCTTCAATTACATATTTTTGCAACCATTTTCGCCATTTTGGTCCAGCTGACCTGAAGTGGACTGTCAAAGATTCCCTTTGTCATCAACACTTGTCACAAAAAGTTATTCTCTACATTACACAAAGGAGCTCTATCAGCTGCCAGGTTGCTTGTTTTACATCTTCAAAGAAATATCTTCAATTTTCTATTTTTGTGAAGCTTCCTAATTTTTGACAGAAAAAACTTACAGAAATAGTCAACTGTATTGATTCCATAACTTTAGGTTGTGTGGATATGAACAAAATTAATAAATATTTGTGAAAAGATTTTCTGATTTTGGGCGATTTTATACCTGCAGGAACTAAGAATACATAATGTGGTGATCTTGTGAGCATTTCATATGGTAAACTGTATTTGGTGTTAGAATCATTAGAAAGCACAGCTGAAGGTGATTTTGCAGGTTTGGTTTCCAACATATATATTCCAAACTTTTTTCAGTGTTTGAACTGTCACAGTTATAAATAGCTCCTACACTTCCTGTCATTGTATCTCTTTAAATAAACATTGTTGATACCAAAGGGTGGACCATTTGATATCCTGATGGGGGATCTGGAAGATTTTCAGAAAAAAATAGATTCCAAGCAAATGTCAAAGAAAAACGAATCTGCCAGAAAAGGCTTGACTAAAAGAAAAGGTGGGAGAGAGGAAAAAAATACTGTACAGTGGATCAGGTTGAAAATAGTGCAACATGTACCTCATCAATCTTCAGACCCCCACCCCAAGGATATCAAATGGTCTGCACTGCATCTCAGGTAAAGATTCCAAGTCAGGTCAGGATTTGAAACGAATAGTCAAGTTCACCACAGTTAAAATTCTTAAGTTGATCTCAGTGCCATCACCCTTGTGACATATTGGTTTTATAAGTTATTCCAAAAGTGGATGCACGAGTTGCACTGGAAGAAAACAATGTTTACTTTTCCCTGTTGTATGTTGAAATCTCTCTGTGTATCTGGTGCCATGGTGTATGAGCAAAATGTACACATTGGTTGCATATTGTTAAGCATTTCAGTCAAGGTTATCTGTTGTTCATGAAAATCAAGAAAAGGTAGCTGTTTGCCTGTATTTGCCAACACATAACTGCCTTGCGTGTTGATTGTCTTAGATATTATAACATACTAAGTAGAAAGAGGACAAGAAACTAATCAAATTGATGTATAATATTCACCCCGAGTGCCTATATATATAACTATTTTATCATTACATCCAGCTGTTGGTATCTTTATCACTCTCCATGGACCAAAGCACACTAAGGAGCCAATGTCATCACAGCCAGTCTGTGTATGTCAGTCTGTCTGTATGTCCATCCATTCACTAGTCTTTCTGTAGAGTGACCAAGTTTGTGGAGCTCATAACTGAATAATTTCCACATTAACTGTGGCCAGTTTCAGAACGTTTAGATGGTTATCTATAATCCAATGGAATCTTGTAGGGGTTGATAAAAGAATTAGAAAAAAAACATGATTTTTCATAATCTGCAATTTATATTGATAAGAGAATGATTACTTTATTTTTTAGTACGTATGATTGGAGGAACAATGTATGCGATAGTTTGAATGAGAAGCATAAAATTCGTATATATGTATTTTTGAAGTTTTTACTGACTTTTTATCAAAAGTCTTGTTTTCGAGAGTCACATATCAGATATCTGGTATCAAATTTGGATTTTAAGTTCTAAGGATCATTTGATTACCATATCAAAATATTGATGAAATTTGTATAAGTAAATATGAGCAAATTGGAAGACAGAAGTTTGCAGTGTAGCTGACACACTGTTTTACAAAAATATTAGCATGGAGCTATCTATATGTTGTGTTTAAAAGAAGTTTTGAAGTACCATGTTTTGCATGTTTTATTTTTTTACTCACATTTGGTATACCAATGTGAGGTTATCGTATAAGCTGAATTGATTTGCATGTCTGTATATTTGTGGGTATGTGCGGATGTATGTCCGTCACACACAAAGGCTCCCATACTGCCAAAGCTACCATCTCAGTATTTGGTGTACAGGTAGATGTAGGGGTTGAGATGTGAATTTGTTCAAATGAACACATCAGTGTCAAAAATGTGCAAATGAGGTAAGAAAAAGGGAATTTCTGCATGTGTGCAGGAGTGACAGGCAAACTCCACTTATCTTGAGTCATTTCCTGTCATTGTTTATGAACTGTTACATATTAACAGAACTGCCCAAACCATAGACAGTAGAGGGGAGGAAGACCTTCAGTAGAGGGGAGTTGTTTATGAATTGATAATTTGGTATACAGATCCCTGGGGATAACCCAACTTGGATTTGTTCAAATTGTGATGAAATATGCAAATCTGTATTTTTAAGGAATTTTTTTGTCATTTTTGGTCAAAAATTTATTTCATCAAAACCGCTCGTCTGACAGCTTTGATATTTGGTATACAGGTTCCTACAGATAAACTAAATATGATATATAGAATATATGATGAAATCTGCAATTTTGTATTTTTGGTGCAATTTTTGCCATTTTTGGTCAAAAAATGTGTTTCTCAAAAACTACTTGTCTGATGCCTTTGATATTTGGTATGCTGGTTCCTAGGGGTTCTCTTAGTGTGATATAGTGAAATTTGATGAAATCTTCAATTTTTGTATATTTGGGTCAATTTTTGCCGTTTTTGGTCAAAATATTTGTTTCTCAAAAGTTAGTCATGTGATAGCTTTGATATTTGGTTTACATTTTTATACATAATTATGATGAAATCATCAATTTTGTATTTTTGCAGCTAATTTTGCCATTTTAGGTCAGGCCATCCTGCAATGAGCTATCAAAGATCTCAACCTTCTTCATCAATACATGTCACGAAAAGTTGCTCTCTACATAACACAGCAGAGCTCTGTCGACTATTGGGTCGCTTGTTTTTTTCAAAACCGCTGGTCAGACAGCTTTAATATTTGGCTAACAGGTCCCTAGGATGACCTTAGTGAGATGATTTCATACAGTCAGGAAATACTTAATTTTGTATCCATGTCTATAGTAGCTTCAGGGACATTGGCCCTATGTTTAAGATAATGCGGTGATTCAGTAAGCATTTGAAATGGTAAACTGTATTTGGTGTTGAAATGCGGTAAAAAATAATGAGAAAACACAGCTGAGGTGATTTCAGCAGGTTTGGTTTCCAACAAATATATTCAAAGTTTTTTTCAATGTTAAAGAGTGATGGAGGGGGGGGGGATTCCTGGCAGATTTTGAAAAAAATCCAAACAAATGTCAATAAAAAAATCAGCCACAGAAGGTTTGTCAAAAAGAAAAGGTGGGATAGTGGGAAAAAAAGAATGTACAATGTATCAGATAAAAAAGATAATGTTCCTCATCAATCTTCCAGACAACCCCCTTTTATCAAATGGTACACCCCTGATGTATTTTTGTGTGCAATTAACCATGCAGTGTATTTTAGTTTAAGATGTCAATCAACTTAGGTAAGGATTTGAAAGGAATAGTCAAGTTCACCACAGTTAAATTTCTTAACTTTATCTCTTGTTTCATCATCCTTGTGTAATTGGTTAAGTTTGTAAGTTGCTCCAGATGTGGATATACCAGCTGTTCTGGAAGAAAACAATGTTACTTTTCCCTGTAGGGTTCTGAGTTGATGATTGTATGTTGAAATCTCTCCATGTATCTGGTGCATGGGCAAATGTAGATATCGGTTGCATGTTTTGTATTTCAGTCTATGTCAAATATTGTAAATGAAAAATCATGAACAGTTTGCTGTGTGCTTGTAAAAGATAACATGTTTGTCAAATACATATTAAAACTGCCTTGCAGTTTGATTGTCTTAAAAATTATCATAGAAGTAGAAAACGAAAGAAACTAATCAAATTGCTGTAACATATTCACCCTCAGTGTCTGTAGGCCTATACTTAACTATTTTATCATTACATTCAGCTTTTTGTTATATCTTTATCACTCTTCATGGGCCAAGGCACATTTGGGGTCAATGTCATCACTCTGTGCCAGTCTGTGAATGTCAGTCTGTCTGTATGTGTATGTCCATGTTTCATACAATTGTTGGTTTGTTTTGATAATTGTATGGGAGCGAACAGTGATTATTGTCACTATTTTTCTGGTTGTACTGTGCAGAAATCATTGTCATAACATCAACGTAGAATTTTCCTGCGCTGAACAGATAGAAACAACATTTATTGTTGATCTTTGGTACCCATACTGGTATATACCAATTTTGATCAAATGTGAGTGACACCGTATAATTGCGGTATTTTTTTTCTGGTTGTACTGTGCAGAAATCATTGTCATAACATCGACGTTGAATTTTCCTGCACTGAACAGATAGAAACAACATTTATTGTTGATCTTTGGTACCCATACTGGTATATACCAATTTTGATCAAATATGAGCGACACCGTGTAATTGCGGTATTTTTTTAAAATGCCAAATGTGTATTCTTGAAGTCCCTGGTCTAATTGCAAAAGATTGAGAATTGCTGCACATTTTACCTGTGTATTTGTGGTAGATACATGTACATGCTAAACTGTTGATTAGTATTTGTTCAAATGAAGTCAGGGTTACTAAAATGCTACTGAGCAACAAAAGTGAAAACTTGGTGAATAAACATTGATCAGGTTATCTTGGCAAGGCAGCTAACATACCACATTGTACAAAAGTGTTGCATGGAAGCCGCTATGAGTGAATCTAAAAGAAGTTATGGTGTACAGATCTTGTATACAACCAGTCTTTCATTTTCAAGATGCAGGACAATGTAAGTGTCATGTGTATAGTCAGTAAACTTTGCTGCTTAATCCAACAAGGTCAGGTTATTAGTTACAAACTCTTACAACTGTGAATGTAAATATGACAATTTTGTGTAAAAAAATGTTCCAACTTTGATTTCAAAGGATTTTGTTTTTTTCCGTTGTCATATTGTATATTTATGGAATTGCTTGTCGGTGTAAGTAATGGCTTCTACACAAATCCCTGGTTTGATGCTTTGAAAGTCGGTTAGAATAGCTTTAAAACAGATGTACATATCTGATGCTTCAGGCTTCTTGCTATATGTTTGTGTTTGGAAATTTCCCTATTTTTCTATGTCACTGCAATGTTTGTTTAACTTAGTGGCAGTTTGGGACATACCATTATCATGTAGGTGTGGCAGCTTCATTAACAGTGGGAGGTGAGGAATACCCATTATTACATCTTACCTTTGTCTTCGATTGTGCAACTATAGACCGTAGAGAGACCAAATATTGTCTACATTAATTTTATGCATTTTATATTATAAGGGACACGTTTAGTTTGGTATGGCTGATTTTATCACTAGTTATGATGTACTAGGTTGCATGGTATTGTGTAAGTGTATGTGATCAACAGTTGAAAGTTGCCAACCATTCCATACTTCAATGGATGGTGTATCAAAATTTGTTCAAATGCACTTGACTATGAATATCACAAGCTAAGGTACATAGAAGTGTGTTAAATATCGTGTATAGACTCATTTTACCTTGCCACATATAACCAAATGTGAGCAAAGTGTCATTGACGCTATTTTTATAGTAGGAACCAGTATCAGCAATTTCATGATTTATGACGTATTCGTATGAATGTAGTCATGCGTCTCAATGAAAATACTAGCAAAAATAAATGAAATAATTATCTGAAATCATTTTCTTTGAGTGACAAACATCTACAAAATGTAACACACTTGCCGTGAGCTACATGTACCCAAATTTTGTAGTTAAATTTTACGTGATATCGTTATGTTTGGAGAGACCCCACGTGTTCAGGTCGGACAGACATCACAGGTATGCACTGATATTCTCAGCACAGACAAAACTTTCAGGTATCGAGGATCTGAATGGTGATTACTTTATGACTGTACTAACTTTCAAAGCTTGATCGCTAGTTGATACAAAACATACTAAATCCCACTACTTTATTTATTACAAGTTTGACTACGCGTAATTTTCAACTATGCAACGTGGAAGCCATCCTGTCAACTTCATCTGATCAAAAGTAAAAACGTAAAAGTACAAACAGACAGAATAAAAAGTACAGACAGTCATCATCAGACCTAATTTAGGTATTCTCTTTAAAAGTATGTGTTGGCCCTGAAAAGGGCCGTCTGTTTTGTCAGTGGTTCACTCAATATTGGAATGTTCTCCAACTTGAACTCCTCGAGTTTCGCTAGGACGTACTGGTAATTCGCAGCATTTTCATGGTATGCATTTATGCGGATGGCAATTGTGCCCTCAACGTCTTCAAATATTTCTCCAAACTGCATATTCAATTCTTGTCGAAATCTCTGTGCTCTTAATTCATCGAGAATACGGTTCTTCCCAATTATGCAGTCAGCCAAACACTTTTCAAGAAAATTAGTATGAACAAATGAGGGACGATCGCAAAATAATGATAATTGATGTTGAATGAATTGCCTGTATGATCGATGGGAGCGCCTGCTCGAGACAAATGCCATGCTTAAGTTCAATATTCATGGTTA